>NC_057813.1:31605001-31773620 GCF_018294505.1 Triticum aestivum | reverse complement strand
CTCGGCAGACCAGCGACGGCTGAGACCAGCTCGAGGGCCGGGACCCGAGGACATAGAGCGACGACATCTAACCAAGCTTGCGCATTAAAGGGGGGGGGTACCTGAGCATCGCGACTCAGGGCTCCTACCGGCTCTCCAGCCCTCACCCTCTGGCTTTTTCCACTGCATCGCGCCCCGACAAACCAGCGACGGCTGAGACCAGCTCAAGGGCCGGGACCCGAAGACGTAGAGCATCGGCATCTGGCCAATTTTGCAGGAACACGTCACAAGTTAAGGCCCAGTGCCAGGCGCAACCCTCCTTGGGGGTTGGGCCCTGCGAGTCCCGCGCTGGCTCACGGGTGCCCCAATACACCTCGCCAGGCAACCCCTCGCCAGCCAAGGCACGGACCTAGTGCCGCACCAGGAAGCGTTTCCTGACCCTCGAGATAAGTCACTCTCCAAAAACACTAGCTATCGCAGCGTCGTCACCACATCCAACGCAATCCCGTGTTAGCAATGTCACATTCCTTTCTCACCGAATGAGGGCTGCTTGGGCGCTAAAGGGGACCTCCCGAGCATCGTGACTCGGGGGCTCTTACTGGACCCCGGGCCGCTCACCTCCTGGCCTTGACCACAACATCGCGACCTGGCATACCAGCGACGGCTGAAGCCGCCTTGGGACCAGGACCTGTCAGCGCAGAGCACCGAGCCCTCGCGAGGTCCGAAAGGAAGAAACTAAGCTAAGACGGAATAGGCATTTAGCACTTCTTCATGATAGGGATCATTTTAACAAACGGAGCTACAAACACCTTACAAACCCCCATGGGGTATATTCTTGGCCCCTCGTAGGAAGAAAAGACGCGTATCCTAAAGGAATCCTAGCTACAGGAACCATCGCGGCAGACGCCATCATCAACAGTGGGCCGCCGGGCACCGGCGCCAACCTCATCCAGATCAGAGACGGCGGCGGCCCAACGAGCCCGTCCTCCTCCGGGAGCGGCGCAGGCCCGGGGGCTCGTAGCTGTCATCACTCGTCTCCGGAGTCGCGAAGAGCTCGACGGAGTCGCTGGATCCTCTGGCGCCCTCGCCGCTCGAAGAGCTGCTGGAAGAACATGCGACGGCAGGTCTGGTCCTAGCCGCTCTAGGGCTTCTGCCGCTGCCCCTGGGATAACACTCCAGCCGATGCCCATCTTCGTCGAAGAGCTTGAAGAGCATCACGGAAGCACCACCGAGCTCTAGGTGGATCACGAGGGCGCCCCTCGTCCTGCAAACCCGGGAGATCTCGCCCCAGCCCCGGGTCATGAAGACCTTACCTGGGGCGATGACCTTGACATCTGCATCGGTCGCGGGAGTTGGACAATCGGTGTGCTGCAGCCAGAGCCTGAAGGGCCCCCTCGGCGGGATCTCGAAGGCGAAGGAGGGAGGCAGGCAAATCCAAGATCGAGGAGGCATGGCGGCGTGGAGCACAAACTCTCGGGAGGAGCCCTCGGCATGGACTCCAGGGGGAAAGACGCACACCTTCGTGACGCGCCGGCACCGGCGGTGGCGCCGGCCGTGGCGCTCGGCATCAACCCCTTCAGAGCCCTCGAGGTGGGCGTACAGGGGAAGCGGGAACCCTGGTGGTGGCCGCTCGCACCAGGGCCTCGACACCTCCTGGTGGGCGCCTTCGCCCCGATGGCAGAGAGCTAGCCGTTTCTTCGGCGGGAGCGGGTCAGGACCCTCTTGGGGGGCTTTTCCCTTCTCCGCCACGGAGAACCGGTGGATCGGATCCATAGCAGCTAGACGGAGCAAGGACCAGGAAGAAGGAGAAGCAAGGAGAGAATGGACTAGAAGGGCATGCCCCGTTCCGTACTTAAAGCCAGGGGAGGCCAACCACCGACCTCCACGATCGCAGGTAATCATGACTCGCTTTGCATGCAGGGACTTGTCGATCCGCGCAGTCGCCGAGGCATCATGGAGAAGTGGAGACGCCAACTTCCCATCAACCACCACACGGCGCCCAAGGCCGCAGGCTGTTAGGGCCCGCGGCCCTTCGCACTTGCCCTTTCTCCTTTCTGCTCGGCCAAGCCCGGGTGCACCTTGGGCCCGGGGGCTACTGTCGGCGTTCTGGGAATGGGGGTCCCCAGACTTGCCTGCCTGCGGCCTGCGGCGTGGCTCAAAGGGGGGGAACAGCACGGCCCATCTTCATCAACACGAGCTCAAGACCCGAGCCAAGCCTCGCGGGGCGGGCGACAAGGAGCTTCTTCAGGCGCGGCCTCATCAGGCTGGCTCGCGAGGAGGCAGAGAGATCAATGTGGGGTACCTCGCAAGGTGCCCATGACGCAAGCCATGACGACCAAGGGCGCTAGGCGGGTGCCAGCCCGCGCAGTGTCCTCCTTTCCTCTTTGGTGCAAAGGGAGCAAGCGCAGTCGAGAGTAGCAAGCAAAGGCGTCCGTTCTGGTGCAACAAGACCAAGACCAGTCCAACGGCAGGATGGAGGTCATCGTGGAGCCCGAGCCGGCATCACCACCAGAGCCTTTGATAGGCGAGGACCAACTTTAGTCAGGATAAGTGTACCAGATGTTCCCCTTCAAAATGGCCAATTGTTGGCGCCCTTCCCGCTCAATATTTGGGAAGAGGCCCAAGGCCTTTGCCTATAAATAGGGCTAGCCACCATAGTATAGATGATCTCGAATCGACCCCTCCGAAGGGACAACACCACCACAAGAACAGACCCTCGCGAGGCTGTTCTTCCTTGTATTGTTCATCATCCGCCCAAGAGGCAATCCACCACATCACGCACTGGAGTAGGGTATTACACCGCAATGGTGGCCTGAACCAGTATAAACACTGTGTCTCTTGTGTTGTTCTTTTCATAGCTTAGATCCTGGCATGGCGGTGGGGTGCAAGTAGGTAGTAGGGGGCGAGATCTCCGCGCGCACCCCAGTGTTCGAACCTAGAGGGTCTGCCGGAACCCGAAATCTGACATTCTCTAATGCCATTGAACACAAGGGCTTCATTTACGATGTCAACTCCTTCTATGGCTGGACGTATTGCTGGCCTACTCCAGTCATTGCTACAAACGGCTGTTACAGCAGTATGTTACTTTCCTATGATATCATGCTGGCTTGCTTATATTACTATCAACATTTACTGAAAAAATACTCATGCTCATAACATGTTGTTCTTAAGATTGACTAAATCAAGAGCCCTTTTTTATTTGACTCCAACTTGATATGATGTTGTAGGCCGCCTAGTGTCCCTACCCTTCCTAATCCCAGAACCTTTCAAAGAAAAGCGGCATGGCAGTTGCAGGTGGTTCCTGGCTCGATCAGACAACAACGAAAGATTGATGATCGTTCACATGTACCGGACGTGTTGTTTCGCGGAATACAATCACAGTCACTGCAAGGTCTTTGAGCAGGATCCCAGCTTCTCTGGGCCTTCAGGAATTTCTGACTGGAGGCTGGTAAGTAGTCGTGGCACACGCTCTCTGTTTGTCGGACTGAATTATCTGATTAACCAGGAGATAACCGACGGTAAGGATCATGATGGCAGCACGGTTTTGTTCATCAGGCAAAACTGTGTGTACACAACATACCATGCGTCTCTGCATGCACCATACCCTGATATGTGCCGCCACGCTCTGCGGCCCAAAGTAGGAGAGAGGGTCGCAAGTATCAGACTTCGACCTGCTGGCTGGAGTTTCCCCCGCCAGGCACCCATCTGGTTCAAGCCGTCAGCCAATCTCCACAGCTTAATAAATAGTAACGTCTAACTGAGCCAGTTAGTTAGATGCATACACTTGGTGTAGTAGGATCTTTATTTAGTTTGATGCATACACTTGTTCTTTTTTGGTAGCCCTTTTGTAATGATGGCTGATGTTTGGTTTGGAAGAGAGAGCTGCATCTTCACTCTTCTGGCCTGCTTACTGCTTCTGTTGCACCCCCAGCCCTGGTTGTTGCTGCTGCTGTTTTCAATGTACAATCAGTAGTATATTTTGTCTGTTGGTTGAATATAAATGTGTTGTTAGAATGACAAACACAATGTTTTGGAAGTCGTTACACGGTTCGATCCTTTAGTGCCCCGTACCCTACGTAGCTCATACTATTTTTCGTACGGAACACATTTTCCACTTGTTGATAACATGCAGCCCACTGATGAAGGCCCAATAGAGAAGCCCATAATTAACTGGAAGGGACGCTCTCACATGAATCCAGCCCAGGTACATGCTCATGGTCCCCTAAACATAAATAAGTAAATAAATAAATAAAGCTAAATGCTCATGCACTAGTTCTTTGGGAAAATAGGTAGCCCAATATTTCTTTTTGAAGAATACCCAAGCTAGGCATATTTGTTTTCTCCGAATTACTGGGCTGCAAATCTTTCAAGACGAGCAAATGGGATATTAGTTTTTTTGAATTAAGTTCTTCACTGATATCTTATACGTATTTCATTGGATTAGTACTAACTTATTTTTAAATTTGTTTTAGTATGGCTATTAATTTTTGGATTAAGAATATTTCGTTCCCCAGCAAAAAATTCCCACATCTTTAGTTAATTTTTGACCCTGGTACTGACCAGAAAATGGCCGGCAATTCTAAAAATGGAAAACGGGCTGCAATAAATTCCACATGAATTAGAAAATGAGTAAAAATTATAAAAATAATAACAAATGGGCTGTACACGCCACAGATTTCGAGGCTGACTTGTTTACGCAGGGCTTTGTCAGTGAACACATGATTCTAGCCGCCGTGCTTCTTCAATCTCTGATCTTCCTGCTCCAGCCACCTAAACTAGCGCCGGTGGGACTGCCTGCTCCCTCCTCTTGTGGCCCGTTGTGATGCCGCGCAGGCTTCCCCAGCCCACCCTACTCCCTCTGCTGGCCTGGCCGCATGCAATCAACTGCCTCCTTATTACGTGAAAAAAATGATTCCTCCCACTGACATCTGGGGCGCACGGGTTGGGAGGCTGACCTGTGGGCCTACTACGTTGACGCGTACGCAGGGCTTGTCAACTTAGTCAACAAACAATTCTAGCAGCAGTAACCGTTGTATTTGAATCGAACGGTCCTGCTGCTTCTTCAATCACTGCTCTTCTTGCACCAGCCGCCCAAACTAGCGCCGGGGAGACCGCCTGCTCCTGCCTCCAGTGGCCGGTTGTGCTGTCGTTGAGGCCTTATCGCTCCCTACTACTCCCACCGCTAGCCAGGCCCTGCGGCGATGACAGCCTCACACTGCAGCCGAACCAGTGAACCCTGATACTCCTCTCCGCGTGGGCATCCATTGCCGCATCTTCCCTGGCTCCACGTCGTCCCTTTCCTAGGCCTCGCCATCATCCACTGCCTTGGTGCTCACGGCGCGGCGTGGTCAATGTGGTCAACGACATTCCATCGGGAGAGTACTATACGTGTAGAGGCTGACAGCTGGGTCCACAGCCACAGCCTAGTTTTTATGATTTGCCAAGTAAGTCGCTTTGTCAGGCCTGTTGGGCTGCAAATCTTTCAAGACGAGGAGAGATTTCATTCGGCTAGCCGAGAAAATGGCCCATCAGTAATGAGAAATGGGTTGTACATTTTTAAAACACATCAAACCGGCAGTTAGTTTCAAATATCTTTTTTTTTCATTTTGAGATTTTAAATTACATTAATTTTTATGCGTGGAGAATTTGTTGGATTTTATATTGATATACATTTATTTTTAAAATCAGTTTGAATGTGAGTCGAAATTTCGGGATTAAAAACAGTTCGGACCGCACCAAAATATGCAAAATTTCGTATAAGTTTTTAACCGTGGCCACAATATGGGCTGTAATGCTAACAAAAAGAATATGGGCTCCAAAAAAACCTTAAGAATTAGCAAATGGGCTGTAAATTATTAAAAATAATGGCAGATGGGTTGTATGCTATTTTCCACAGATTTGAGGCTTTCCTAAAAAAAAGGTTGACGCACAAGCAGTGACTGTTGGATGGCCATCCAACGGCCGTCGTGCTTCTTCAATCTCTGGTCTTCCTGCTCCAGCCGCTCAAACAAGCGCCGGCGGGACTGCCTGCTCCCTCCTCCCCGCGGCCGGCTCTAACAGCTCGGACCCACCAGTTATATCTTCGTACGCAAGGAAGTGCCTCCTTATTACGGACAAAAATAATGAATACTCCCCCTGTTAGCTGGGACCCAGTATAGTGGCAGGCTGACTTGTGGGCCTACTAAGTTGACGGGGACGGAGGGCTTTGTCAACTTAGCCAATATGCACGGTTCTAGCTCCAGTGACCGTACAATGTCCATCCAAAGGCCGTAGTGCTTCTTCAACCTCTGGTCTTCTTGCTCCAGCCGCCCAAACCAGCGCCGGTCGTGCCTCGTGGTCCTACCTCCCGTGGCCGACTGCGATGCGGCGGAGGCCTCACCGCCCCCTACTACTCCCACCGCTGGCCATGCCATCCCTCTACTCGCCCACACCCCCTGTTATTCTGCGACGACGGCAGCCTCACACTGCAGCGAACCAGTGAACCCTCGTACTCCTCTACGCGTGGACATCCGCCGCGTCTTCCCCGGCTTAGCGTCGTCTCCTTCCTAGGCCTCGCCGTCGTCCACCGCCCTGGTGTTCTCGGCGCGGCGTGGTTAACATGGTCAAGGAACAGCTTCCATCGGACGTGGACTTTACGTGGAGAGATTGACAGCTGGGTCCACGGCCGCAGCAAGGAAGTGCCTCCTTATTACGCGCAAAATAATTATTCCTCCACCTGACAGCGAGGACCCACCGGACGGGCCACCATATTTAGCGAAAAGAACGTTTCCCCCTGACTGCTGGGACCCACCAGCTACACCTTCGCACGCAAGGAAGTGCGTCCGGGCAAAAAAAACGATTCGCCCCCCTGACTGCTGGGACCCACCAGCTACATCTTCGCATGCAAGGAAGTGCGTCCGGGCAAAAAAACGATTCGCCCCCGTGACTGCCGGGACCCACAAGCTACATCTTCGCACGCAAAGGAAGTGCATCCGGGCAAAAAAAACATATTCGCCCCTCTGACTGCTGGGACCCACCAGCTACATTTTCGCACGCACAGAACTGCCTGACAGTCGGAACCCACCTGGTCGAAGCGTACGTAGCGTTGTCATTTTGGTCGCGAACTTGTACATACATATATACTGGTCGATGTAGAGGCGCGCACGTGTCGTAGTAGAGGCGCGTACGTGTCGTAGTAGAGGCACGCACGTAACATGTACACGTACGTACAGCGGCCAGAGTGCAAGAAAGAAAATACGGCCACGTATGTGTACATACGGGCGGGGTCTCGAACGCCTAGTCGCGCATACGTATGGCGAGGGCTCGTGTTTATAGGGAGGCAACGGAATGTGTCATGTTCATGGGGAGGCAACGGAATGCATCGTGTTCATGGGGAGGCAACGGAATGCGTCGTGTTCATGGGGAGGCAACGGAATGCGTCGTGTTCATCGGGAGGCAACGGAACGCGTGGGAGCCAACCGGCTTGGACGGAACAGGCGATGGAAACGAGGCCAGGCGTACCGCAGAATGAAGGAAACGGATCTCCTACGGTCGAAACGGGGGTCCTGTTGATCGGGAGGGGTGTGGCGTACCGTAAAACGGACGAAATGGACCTCCTACGGTCGAAACGGGGGTCCTGTTGATCAGGAGGGGTGTGGCGTATCGCAAAACGGACGAAACGGACCTCCTACGGTCGAAACGGGGGTCCTGTTCATCGGGAGGGGTGTGGCGTACCGCAAAATGGGACTCCACGGGATACTGTTCATCTCCACCGTCGACCTCCTCCAGCCTCCATGGGCTACCGTCTACCTCCTCCAGCCTCCACGGGCTCCCGTTCATCCAGCCTCCACCGTGCACTACTCCACCGGCTACTGTTCAACCAGCCCTCCACGGGAACCCCTCCACCATCTACTGTTCATCCAGCCCTCCACACCACGGGGTCATGTTCAACCACCCCTCCACGGCCACCCCTCCACCGTCTACTGTTCATCCAGCCCTCCACACCATGGGTTCTTGGTCATCCAGAGGTGAAAGTGCGTTATGTCAACTAGAGGGGGGGTGAATAGGCAATTTTTATGAATTCTTCACTGAGGAATTTGCCTGTGAGGAAATTCCTTAGCGAAGAACTATTAGCAGCAGAATAAGTATTCAGAAGTAAGCATAACAGAATACAAGCATGGCCATGATGATGAAATGAAGACTAGCACAGAGTACAGAAAGCGTAATCACAGGATAACACAAGATGAGGACAAACAGACTGAAGAAATTGAACTGAGGAAATTGAGAAAGTCTTCAGTCAAAGTCTTCAAACACAGATATGAACAAACACTCAACACAGTAATGAGGAAATGAAAGGGTTGAGGAAATAGAACCAGTAGGTTGGTGAAGACAATGATTTGGTAGACCAGTTCCAACTGCTGTCTCAGTTGTACGTCTGGTTGGAGCGACTGAGTATTTAAACTCGAGGACGCACAGTCCCGGACACCCAGTCGCTGAGCACGCAGCTCAGGACACCCAGTCCTCACCGTATTCTCCTTGAACTAAGGTCACGCAGACCTTGTCCAATCACTCGTGGTAAGTCTTCAGGCGACTTCCAAACCTTCACAGACTTGGTCACTCGGCGATCCACAATTCCTCTTGGATGCTCTAGACCTTGATGCCTAACCGTATGGAAGAAGCACAGTCTTCAAAGGTAACAAGCGTCGGGTCCACACAGGATCAATCTCTTTAGTGATGCTCAATCACTTTGGGTTTGTAGGTGTTTGGGTTTGGGGTTTTTCCTCACTTGATGATTTTCGCTCAAAGTCCTCGGAGGATGGGTTGCTCTCAAATGACAAGTGTCAAGTTCTCTTGGAGCAGCCGACTAGCTAGTGGTTGTAGGGGGCGGCTATTTATAGCCTAGGGAGCATCCCGACATGATAAGACATAAATGCCCCTCAATGATATGACCGTTAGGTGGATAAGATATTTTGGGACAGCTGGCGCGCGGCACAGCAACGGTCGGAAATTTGACTCTCAAATTCCTCAGGGCTATCATGTTCCTCACTGTGTAGGTAATTCGCACTGGCGAATTCCTAACTCCTCAGTCAGAACAAATTCATCAGCGGCCAGAAGAACTTCATCTCTGTCACTGAAGAAAGTGACTGAACTGTATGAGATTTCCAAAGGCTTCACTCGAAGGGATTGGTAGGTGTAGGATTTTGAGTTGAGCATCACATGGAAATTTTTCCTTAGTATTTCCTCGACCCCCTTTAACAGTACGGTGTTTCCTATGACTCAAGCAGGAGAAAATGAAACTACGAAAACAAAATTCTTCACGCTTCATGTTCCACAAATGAATACCAAGTCTGCAAGGTCACACCAATTTCTTCACTTTCAAAGTCTTCAGAAAGTCTTCAGAATATCAAAGTCTTCAGTTGAAGAACTTCATTTTTAGGGGTCGACTTTCTCTGTAGATATCAAACTCCTCATAGACTTATAGACCTGTGTACACTCACAAACGCATTAGTCCCTTAACCTATAAGTCTTCAATACACCAAAATCACTAAGGGGCACTAGATGCACTTACAATCTCCCCCTTTTTGGTGATTGATGACAACATAGGTTAAGTTTTCAACGGGGATAAACATATGAAGTGTATACACTGATACTGAGGAATTTGATTGCAAGATATAGAAGAACTCCCCCTGAAGATGTGCATAGTGAGGAATTTGCTTTTGAGGCAATGCACATTTGAAGAGTTGAATCATGGAGATCTTCCCCTATATCTTGTAATTCATACACGCATTTGATATATAATATGAAGAATTCGAAATGCATGATGAAATATGGTGCCTGATGAGATTCAGCATGCGTGCAATGTCATTAACGAGGAATAAGCATGAAGAGCATAATGCAACAAAAATATCAGCGCACCATCGGGTTTAAGATTACAACTCGATCCAAACAAAAGTTTCAGAAGAACGAGAGTTGTAACTTTAAAAAATGCCCTTAATATAGACCCGCTTGAACACTAACTCAGATTTCTCCCCCTTTGTCATCAAATGACCAAAAGGATTGAAACTGAGGACTAACGCCCCTGAAGAATTTCAAGTCGATGGAGGAGCGCCAGCGTTGTCGGGGTTGTTTGTTGTAGCAGGGCCTGCCGCAGTGTTGTCCAAATCTTCATACTCATCAGTGTCACGCGATGAAGAATAAGAGCTGGCCACCAAGGAAGGAACTTTGACCTTCTTGAATTTCTTCAGTGGAGGTGCAGACCAGTCAAATTCGTCCTTGAGACCCATATTCTTCAGATCTGCAGCGCTGTAGACATGAGAGAGAACAGCCCAGGTACGGTTCAAGGTTTCATGGAGGTAGTATTGGTTTTTCTTCACTACATTGTGTGTTGAGGTCATGTTGTGAAGAATTGAACCAAACTGACGCTTGAACCATTTATGATTGCGATCAACCTTCTGATGAAGACTGAGGAGTAACTCACGGTCAGTCATCACCCTGGGTGATGTGGCTTGAGGATTTTGCTTGGCTGAGGTATTTGCGGCAGAGTCTTGTGTGGCGGAATCGTCATTGGTAGAGTAAGATGCAACCTTGCGAAATTGACCATCCAATGGACGAATGCCTTCATCGATCATAGCAGCGGCCTTGCCTTTATCATCAGCTGATGAAACTGTCCGTTTGAGGACTTCAATGGGAGGCAAGTAGCTACCATGGTTCAGAGTGTCAGCTTTGTAATTCAGTGAGGATCTTGCCCTGATGAATCTCATAATCCAAGGAGCATAGGGCTTCAGCTCGAATGGTGACATAGCAATATTGGCCAGAGTCCTCATGAAGAAATCATGGAAGTTGACGGGAATGCCATGAATGATGTTGAAAAGCATATTCTTCATGATGCCAACGACTTCTTCATCATTTGAGTCGTGGCCTTTGATGGGACTCATTGTCTTCGTCAGAATTCGATAGACAGTCCGAGGCACATACAGTAATTCCTTAAGGAGGAATTTGGTTTGTGGGGCCTGCCTTGGCTTCAAAGGCTTCATCAGCACTTGCATATAGTGATTTGAAAGTTCTGGTTCGTTGTAGATACAACGAGCACCATCAACTGGAGGACTGACTGGTAGAGCACGAAGCAATTCAGTTGCTGGTGCCTTGTAGTGAGTATTTTCAGGCATCCAGTCTAATACCCATGAGTTCACGTCTTCAGCGTCTCCGGTGATGTGCAGAGTTGCATAGAATTGAAGAATGAGTTCTTCATTCCAGTCACAGATATCAATGCAGAAATTCAAAAGTCCTGCATCGTGAAGAACACTGAGGACTGGCTCAAAGCCGGGCAGAGACTCCATGTCCACATGAGGAATATGTGCATGATCAAAGACTTTGTCTTTGTTGAAGAGCACTGAGGAATAGAAATTGGCTTGGCTGGCAGTCCAGAAACGCCTCTTCCTTATGCAAGCAAAATCATATGGATTATAGTCAGTGAAGAATACGTGCTCGGCAAAGAAATCTTCAGCCTTGAACTTTTGTTTGCTTGAGAACGGATTCTTTTGCTTTGGTAGAGGGGTGTCTGTCAGTTGCATCACCACCTCAGGAATCGCGAGCTCAGGTTCTTCAGGCTGAGGAATTTCTTGTTCCTCAACAGGTGCAGTCTGAGGATCAGCAGCAGCAGGTTCATCAGCACTAGTGGTTGGAATTTCTTCATGCACAGAGAGAGTGGGTTCAGTTTCTTCAGAGCCCATTTGAACTGTTGGTGCAGGGGACTGAGGAATCTGTTGGATCAGGGTGAAGAGAGGAGTATTGGGATGCTGACTTTCCCAAAAGTCATCATTCATCACAGGTGTGGTGCACCCTATATCCACATCTTCATCTTCAATTTCCTCAACACCAACCTCTTCAGCTATGAACTGAGGCATAGGTGAGGAAATGACTGGCGTTGAAGGGATTGCGTCCACTTCAATTTCTTCATCAATCTGCTTTGACGAAGCAGCAGAATGATGTTCTTCATCAGATCCAATTGGGATCTCATAGTCTTCTCCAAAAGGAACAAGGTCCTTTGATGGCATGGAGGAAATCGGAACAACATCAATTGGATTTTCGAGTGAGCTGGTCATTGGCTTCATTTTCTTCGCAGTCGAAGAATTTGACACAGCTGATGCCTTCCTTTTCTTCACTGCAGCTCGCTCTGCAGCCTTGGTCTTCTTCACATCAAAGGAAGATGGAAGAATTGGAGTTGGTGTTGGCGCAGGAGGAGCTGAGGAATCTGGTTGAATTTCTTCAGGCGCAACTGATGCAGTTGCCCTGACTTGTTCAGTTTCTTCAGGCGCACCACTAGTGGATGCCCTGGCAATTTCTTCAGCGGCTGGAATGGGATCATCAGCCCTGGAACTGGCATTTTCATCAGCAGCCTGAACTTCATCAGCGGTGCTGGCATGTTCTTCAGTCGGCTGAGCTGAGGTTCCAGCCTGAGGAATTTCATGTTGCGTTGGGGCAGCAACATTGGTGAATTTCTTTGTCAGGTTGACGAATCTGACTTTGGCTCCTTGCCAATCAGCATAGTAGGCATCAAAGTCCTTGCTGAGGGCTTGAATTTCAGACTGAGCCTGGAGAAGTTCCTCAGGTGTCATTCTAACAACGTTTTTCTTCAGGAGCTTCTACTTTCTGTATTGAGCTTTCTTAATCTCTCTTGCCTTTTCAAACTTCCATTTCTCTTCAGTGATGAAATGGGTCAACATATGACTTTGTCCAGGGGTCAGATGAAAATAAGGCATTGGGGTGTTTGGATCCTTGTGCCAGAGATCAATATAATCGAGGATTTTCCTCGGATCCAACAGCAGTGGCACATATATGCCTTTGGCTCTAGCGGCCCTTTCTTGGCGATCTCTGATGATTTCCGCAAGTTCATCATCAGAAGCTTCATCATCAGAAGGCACATGGAATGCGACCTGTTTCTTCTTTGGACTTGGCCAAGGACCTCGTCCAGCTGTTGATTTGGTCTTCAGCAGAGTCGGGCCAGATGATGAAATTGGTGCAGCTGAGGAACTTGCTGAAACACCAGAGGCAATCGAGAAACCATCAGTCCTTTGACATGTAGCCAGATGCACAGGAGCTGAGGACTTTGAAGGAGCTGTTGAGGACTTTGGTGGAGCTGTAGCAGTGTGAGGAATTTGCCGTGAGGGCGCTGCTGAGGAACTTGGCCGTGAGGGCGCTGTTGGTGAAGCACTTGGCTTACGAGCAGGCTTCTTTGGCATGGATTTCCTCGGTTTGACCGAGGCCTCAGTAGCAGTAGCAGTGGCAGAATCCTCATTGAATTTCTTCACTGCCTCCTTGGCTTGTCTTGCCAATTTAGCTTGGCGCTTAGCCCATTCTTCAGGAAAGTCCTCACCATGTTTGATGCTTGTGGGGTCAGCTACTTGGCCAGGTGCCAATGGAGCTCTTGGGTATGGAGGATTGAGGGCGAATTTCTTCATGTACTTTGGAGTCACATATCTGTATTCCCTCCATTCCCTTGCCCACCTCCGTTCAATCTTCTGAATGCGCACCTTGCGCTGATTTTTGTTTTCTTTGCCAAATTTTGCTTCATCAGGTGTGCAATAGTCAGCATAAATTTCCTCAGGGATTTCAAATGCAGTCATAACCTCAGGTTTCTTTCCTCCTTTCTACGGCTTCTTACCGTCTGCCATATTCTTCAGTTGAGGAATCTGAACAATTGAGTTCTTTGAAGAAGTATGCAGTTTTTCTTCGAGGAACGCTGCAAATGAGTTAAGTTGATGAGAACCTAGTGATTCAGTAGCAGACATGAGTACCTGTGAACAGAGTACAGGTGCGAGGAATTCGAAGAGGTCATATGTGTTCTGAGAAGGTTTTTCGAAAAGAACAAGTTTTGAGGAATTTGACCAGATGAACCTTGAGGAATTTCACTAAGTGTTCTTGTCTTAGGTTCCAGAGTTGTACAGATCGAAGATCCACACAATTAGGGAATCTTGAAGAAAATGATTGCTTAGAGAAACAGTTCAAGATCATATGATGTGTGTGGTGTTCATATGTGTGAAGATTTGAAGAATAAACACCTTTGAAGATTTTCAGGAAAGCTTGAGAATCAAGGCGAGTAATAAAAGTAACTTTTAATTACCCGAAGTGAAGAACATGACAAACTGAGAAGAACAGATGGGAAGTTCGTCAGGTTAGATCTTCCTTGCCCTAACTCGGCGGAGGAAGACAGCTACGGCGGCGGCGGAGTGAAGATTTCCGCGGTCGGCGTGAGTACGACGGCGACGAGGTCGAGGCAGCGAAGCTCTTCCTCACCGACGGCGATGGAGTAGCGAAGGCGCTAGGGTTTGAGGAGCTCGAGCGGGAGAGAGAGGTCGAGCAGAGTAAATGAAGTGAGGAAGGGGAGAGGGGTATTTATAGGCACGGTGAAAAACTGTTCGCCCGAAGATTTGGGACAAACGTGCCCCTGCCCTTTCTCCTTCACGCGACATGTGTCACCCACGTACTGTGTAGTGGAGATCGTGTATGATCGTGGGTGAATAGAATAATGCATCGTGGGATGCGGAACAGTTTGAGCGGCAAAACCGAAAATTTGGATAAGATTTGTTTTAAAGTTTTGTTCACAATTTCTTCAGCTGACCAGGACACGGTGAAGATTTTAAACGAGTTTCAAATAGAACGCACATGAAGAATTTGTGAATATATTGGGTTGAGTATAGCATAGAGGGGGAAGGGTCCGATCACATTCACTTACCAGAAAAAAGCAACTTGAAGAAATAGCTATAAGTGAATGCTGTAGAGGACATAAACTCATATATATATATATAACCAATGAAGAAAAACGAAGGAAACGGTGAAGATTTTGCAAAGTTGAAGAATTTGAGAAACTGAAGAATTTCAAAATTAAGGAAAAACTCAAATTGAAGATTTTCAACTTTTTGTGGTGGTGTGACCCACCGTATAAGAATGATGATTTCAGACACCGCGTACAATTGTTGTAGGGCTTTGAGAATCAAATTCTTCATTAATTTCTTCACACTTAGAGTGTTATTCTTCATTGATTGAAGGAAAACGTTTCTTCATGTATTGCACATCTAAGTCATCAATTTTGCATAAGTGTTAGGATGTGGGTCCTTTTCAAAGAACATTCGAAGATTCTAAGATATTTAGCTCACACCGCAACTTGCTAAATCTCTTCTCATCCAAGGGCTTAGTGAAGATATCAGCTAGCTGTTCTTCAGTCTTCACGTGCTCGATGGAGATGTCGCCCTTCAACACATGATCACGAAGAAAATGATGACAAATCTGAATGTGCTTTGTCTTCGAGTGCTGAACTGGGTTGTGAGCAATCTTGATGGCACTCTCATTGTCACAGAGGAGAGGCACATTCTTCACGTTGACGCCATAGTCCTTGAGTGTTTGCTACATCCAAAGCAGTTGAGCACAGCAAGAGCCAGCAGCAATGTATTCAGCTTCCGCAGTGGACAGTGATACGCAGTTCTGTTTCTTCGAGGACCAGCAGACCAAAGATCGTCCGAGGAAATGACAAGTGCTAGAAGTTGACTTGCGGTCCACACGATCACCAGCATAGTCAGAGTCAGAATATCCAATGAGATCAAAACCAGAGCCCTTGGGATACCATAATCCTAGTGTTGGTGTGTGAGCTAGATATCGAAGAATATGCTTCACAGCCTTATGGTGTGATTCCTTCGGTGCAGCTTGAAATCAGGCACACATGCAAACACTGAGCATTATATCTGGCCTAGATGCACATAAGTACAATAAAGAACCAGTCATGGAGCGGTATACCTTGTGATCGAAGTCAATACCATTTTCATCAGTGCATAGATGGCCTTTTGTGGGCATAGGAATTTTGACGCCTTTGCAATCTTGCATGCCGAATTTCCTCAGTACATCTTTGAGGTATTTCTCCTGAGATATGAATATGCCATTGCGCTGTTGACAAATTTGAAGGCCTAAGAAGAATTTCAACTCTTCCATCATAGACATTTGATATTCTTCACTCATCATATAGGCAAATTCATCACTATAACATTGGTCAGTACAGCCAAAGATAATATCATCAACATATATTTGGCACACAAACAGTTCACCATCATAAGATTTAGTAAAGAGAGTAGGGTCGAGTGAACCAGGTGTGAAGCCATTCTTCACGAAGAATTCCTTCAATGTATCATACCACGCCCGAGGGGCTTGCTTGAGGCCATAGAGGGCCTTATTAAGTCTGAAGACTTTGTCAGGATTCTTTGGATCTTCAAAACCTGGGGGTTGAGCAACATATACTTCTTCCTCAAGCTTACCATTGAGGAATGCACTTTTCACATCCATTTGATATAAGATGATATCATGATGATTAGCATAAGCAAGTAATATGCGAATAGCCTCTAGTCTAGCAACAGGTGCAAAAGTTTCATCAAAATCAATTCCTTCAACCTGTGTGTAGCCTTGAGCTACCAGTCGTGCCTTATTCCTTACCACAAGGCCATTTTCATCTTGCTTGTTGCGGTAGATCCACTTTGTGCCAATGATATTATGCTTGCGAGGATCTGGACGTTTGACCAGTTCCCAGACATTGTTGAGCTCGAACTGATGTAATTCTTCTTGCATAGCCAGAATCCACTCCGGCTCCAAAAATACTTCATCTACCTTAGTGGGCTCTGTGATAGAGACAAAAGCATAGTGCCCACAAAAGTTAGATAAATGTGAAGCTTTTGAGCGTGTGAGAGGACCTGGCGCTTCAATGTCATCGATGATCTTGTCAACTTGTACTTCTTTTGCAACGCGAGGATGAGCTGGTTGTCGTCGAGGTATTTGATCATTTTCCTCAGCACCATTGTCTTCAGCATTATCTTCAGGTGCGTCAGCTCGACATTCTTCGCGTACTGGAATGAATTCTTCAACAAATTCTTCAGTAGGAATGACATCCTCAGTTGCCTTGAACTTGATAGAATCCTCAGGTGCTGGTTCATCTAACACAGAAGGTAGGTGCTCTCTTTGCGAGCCATTAGTTTCATCGAACCGCACATCTACAATTTCAACAATCTTGTGAAGAGCGATGTTGAAGACTCTGTAGGTGTGCGAGTCCTTTCCGTAACCAAGCATAAAACCTTCATGTGATTTCGGTGCAAATTTAGAATTGTGGTGAGGATCTCTAATCCAACATTTAGCACCGAAGACTTTGAAATAACTCACATTGGGTTTCTTGTCAGTGAGGAGTTCATAGGCCGTCTTCTTGAAGAATTTGTGAAGATATACTCTGTTGATGACGTGGCACACAATATCAATTGCATCAATCCAAAAACGATGAGGTGTTTTGTATTCATCAAGCATAGTGCGAGCCATCTCAACAAGAGTTCTGTTCTTGCGCTCCACGACGCCATTTTGCTGAGGAGTATAAGGAGCAGATAACTCATGAGTAATACCAAGTTCATCAAGATAGTCATCAAGACCGGAATTCTTGAACTCAGTTCCATTGTCACTTCTGATGTGCTTGATCTTCACACCAAAGTTGGTTGAAGCCCTCGAGGAAAATCGTTTGAAGACTTCCTGCACTTCATGTTTGTAAGTAACAATGTGTACCCATGTATATCGAGAGTAATCATCAACAATGACAAAACCATATAGAGATGCAACATTAGAGACTGCTGAGTAATGATTAGGTCTGAAGAGGTCCATGTGAAGCAATTCGAATGGACGAGTAGTGGTCATGATAGTCTTCGCTGGATGCTTGGCCTTGGTCATTTTTCCAGCTTCATAGGCTCCGCATAAGTGATCCTTGAGGAATTTGACATTCTCAATGCCAATGACATGCTTCTTCTTCGCAAGCGTGTGCAAATTCCTCATGCCTGTGTGACCAAGTCGTCGATGCCATAGCCAGCCTTCTGAAGCTTTTGCAAGTAGACACACGGCTGGTTGTGGTCCTGTAGATAAATCAACAATATACAAATCTCCTCTCCTAAAGCCTTCGAAGACTTTGGAATGGTCAGCTTCCATAATCACAACACAGTGATACTTGCCAAAGACAACAACCATATCAAGATCACAAAGCATTGAGACTGACATGAGGTTGTATCCTAAGGACTCAACAAGCATGACTTTGTCCATGTGTTTATCCTTAGAGATTGCAACCTTACCAAGACCCAGTACCTGACTTTTGCCTTTGTCAGCAAAGATGATATGCTTCAGATGTGATGGTGATAAGGGAGCATCCATCAAAAGATTCTTGTCACCAGTCATGTGATTTGTACATCCACTATCGAGGACCCATTCAGTGGTTTTGGGTTGATCATCCTGCAGATGAATTAGTGTAACTTACAATCTCATATGCTTCATCAGTGAAGAATATGATATCAAGTTCATCAGATGAATTTCATCAAGCGGTAAACAGATATAGCAGTAGAAGGACGTGTGAAATGAAAGTTCATTTCATCATGGTTAGCCTGCGTCCTTTCAGGCAATTTTGTCAGGTCCCCAGCAAATTCTTCAGACGTTAAGGCACGTCTGGAGACCTGACCCTACATAGGAGATTAGTTCTTTTTCTTCACCACCCACATCTGAAGGGGTGGCAAAGAGTTCATCACTCTGCGAGCACCATGCGAGAATGGTGGCATAGAAGCCAAACCATTTCGTTTCACATAAGAGGGGTTAGGGTAAGCATATGAATAAGCAGAGAAATTCTTCGAGGACTTATGAACATAATGATTTGAAGAATAATGTGCATATTCGTAGCCCTTAGCTCTACCCTGCGAAACAGAGTTGTTAGCACGATAATAATCATATGAGGACTTTGATCCATTTGAGGAATTTGATCCATATGAGGACTTGGATCCATATGAAGAGTTTGTTCTGGGGTTCCTATTCTTCACAGGTGGTGTCATGAGGACATTCACCTGAAGACTTTCAACATAACTTTTGGGAACCCAGATTTTCTTCATAGGGGAACCGTTCCTGCAGTTAGTCCCAACACATCTAGCAAATACTTCACCATTCTGATTTTTGAACAGTTTATAGTTGGAGTCAAATGACTCATCAGAAGAATGAGGAGATTCACATGAAAAGACAGATAACTTGGATGGATCAACTGGAGGTCCCTTTGCAGCAACCCATGAGGTTTTGGGGTACTGCTCAGGCTTCCAATAAGTTCCATCAGCATTAAGTTTCCTCTCAAAGGCAATACCCTCTTTCCTAGGGTTTTTGTTGAGGATCTGCTTTTTGAGCACATCACAAAGAATCTGATGCCCTTTGAGGCTTTTGTACATGCCTGTTGTGTACAGTTCCTTTAGCCCTGCATTGTCAGTGATACTAGCAATGTCCTCAGATAAGGAATTAGTGATAGCAGAGGCAGGTGAAGAATTTGTAACAGTTGAAGCATTTGAACATTCAGGTGAAGAATTAGCAGATTAACGTTCAATGCACTTTAAGCATGGAGGACCAAATTCTTCCTGAGAAGTGCTGATTTGTTGAGCAAGTAATGAATCGCGCTCCTTCTGAAGATCTTCATAACTCACTCTTAGCTTCTCAAGATCTTGCTTTCTTTGAAGAAATTCATCAGAAAGTTTCTCATGATCAGATAAGAGAGTGTTATGATGACTTTGAAGGTTATCAAACCTAGACTGAAGTCTCTGAATATTATCAGTCAGGGCTTTAGTGCGATCCATTTCTTCACCCAACATATCATCACTTTTGTCTAGCATGTTTTGAACCTTTTCAAAAGCCCTTTGTTGTTTTACAGCAATCTTTGCAAGTTTAGAGTAGCTGGGCTTGAGATTCTCGTCAGATTCATTTTCACTAGATTCATAGGAGGTGTATTTGAGTACCTTTGCACCTTTTGCCATGAAGCAATAGGTGGGAGCGTAGTCATCATTATCTTCATCAGGCTTGTCGGTGGGGTCAGTTTCTTCAGTGTTGAAGATGGACTTGCTAACGAAAGCAGTAGAGAAGGCCAGACTCGCCACACCAGATTCAGATTCTTCAGATGCCTCCTCTTCCTCATTTTCCTCAGATTCAGCTTCAGAGTCCATTTCCTTGCCAATGAATGCCCGAGCCTTCTTGGAGCTGCTCTTCTTGTGAGATGAAGACTTCGAGGATTTTGATGACGAAGATTTTGATGATTTCTTCTTCTTCTTCGCATCATCAGAACTGTAATCCTTGTATTTCTTATTCTTCAATTCCTTTTCCCACTGAGGACAATCTTGAATATAATGACCAGGTTTCTTGCATTTGTGGCACAGCCTTCTCTTATAGTCACTTGATGAGGAATCACTGCTTCTTGAGGATTTTCCAAAGTGACCACGTCTTGAGAACTTCTGGAATTTCTTCACGAGCAGTGCTAGCTCCTGGCTCAATTCTTCAGGATCACCAAGGCTACTACCAGAGTCCTCACATTCAGACTTAGACACAACCTTGGCCTTCAGGGCACGTGGTTTGCCATAGCTCGAACCATAGAGATCTCTCTTTTCAGCAAGTTGGAACTCGTGAGTATTTAGCCTTTCGAGGATATCGGCAGGATCAAGAGACTTGTAGTTAGCCCGTTCTTGTATCATCAGACCAAGAGTATCAAATGAGGAATCAAGTGATCTCAACAGTTTCTTCACCACCTCATGGTCAGTGATGTCAGTGGCACCGAGGGCTTGAAGCTCATTTGAGATGTCAGTGAGGCGATCAAAGGTTTGTTGGACATTTTCATTGTCGAGTCTTTTGAAGCGGTTGAAGAGATTCCGAAGAACATCAACTCGAGAGTCACGCTGAGTTGAGACTCCTTCATTCACTTCGGACAGCCTATCCCAGATAAGCTTAGCAGTTTCCAAAGCACTCACTCTTCCATACTGTCCTTTACTCAGATGGCCACATATGATATTCTTCGCTTGAGAATCAAGTTTCTTGAATCTCTTCACATCGGTAGCGTTCAGTGAGGGTGAAACAGAGGGAACACCATTTTCCACAACATACCAGAGATCGTTGTCAATTGCCTCGAGATGCATTCGCATCTTGTTTTTCCAGTAGGGGTAGTCCGTCCCATCAAAGGTAGGACACCCAGCCGAGACCTTAATCATACCTGCGGTCGACATAACTAAAATTCCAGGCGGTTAAACCAAAATCACACAGAACAAGGGAGTACCTTGATCTGATACCAATTGAAAGTGCGTTATGTCGACTAGAGGGGGGGTGAATAGGCGATTTTTATGAATTCTTCACTAAGGAATTTGCCGGTGAGGAAATTCCTTAGCGAAGAACTATTAGCAGCGGAATAAGTACTCAGAAGTAAGCATAACAGAATACAAGCATGGTCATCATGATGAAATGAAGACTAGCACAGAGTACAGAAAGCGTAATCACAGGATAACACAAGGTGAGGACAAACAGACTGAAGAAATTGAACTAAGGAAATTGAGAAAGTCTTTAGTCGAAGTCTTCAAACACAGATATGAATAAACACTCAACACAGTAATGAGGAAATGAAAGGGTTGAGGAAATAGAACCAGTAGGTTGGTGAAGACAATGATTTGGTAGACCAGTTCCAACTGCTGTCTCAGTTGTACGTCTGGTTGGAGCGGCTGAGTATTTAAACTCGAGGACACACAGTCCCGGACACCCAGTCGCTGAGCACGCAGCTCAGGACACCCAGTCCTCACCATATTCTCCTTGAACTAAGGTAACGCAGACCTCTTCCAATCACTCGTGGTAAGTCTTCAGGCGACTTCCAAACCTTAACAGACTTGGTCACTCGGCGATCCACAATTCCTCTTGGATGCTCTAGACCTTGACGCCTAACCATCTGGAAGAAGCACAGTCTTCAAAGGTAACAAGCGTCGGATCCACGCAGGATCAATCTCTTCAGTGATGCTCAATCACTTTGGGTTTGTAGGTGTTTGGGTTTGGGGTTTTTTCTCACTTGATGATTTTCGCTCTAAGTCCTCGGAGGATGGGTTGCTCTCAAATGACAAGTGTCAAGTTCTCTTGGAGCAGCCGACCAGCTAGTGGTTGTAGGGGGCGGCTATTTATAGCCTAGGGAGCAGCCCGACATGATAAGACATAAATGCCCCTCAATGATATGACCGTTAGGTGGATAAGATATTTCGGGACAGCTGGCGCGCAGCACAGCAACGGTCGGAAATTTGACTATCAAATTCCTCAGGGCTATCATGTTCCTCACTGTGTAGGTAATTTGCACTGGCGAATTCCTAACTCCTCAGTCAGAACAAATTCATCAGCGACCAGAAGAACTTCGTCTCTGTCACTGAAGAAAGTGACTGAACTGTATGAGATTTCCAAAGGCTTCACTCGAAGGGATTGGTAGGTGTAGGATTTTGAGTTGAGCATCACATGGAAATTTTTCCTTAGTATTTCCTCGACCCCCTTTAACAGTACGGTGTTTCCTATGACTCAAGAAGGAGAAAATGAAACTACGAAAACAAAAGTCTTCACGCTTCATGTTCCACAAATGAATACCAAGTCTTCAAGGTCACACCAATTTCTTCACTTTCAAAGTCTTCAGAAAGTCTTTAGAATATCAAAGTCTTCAGTTGAAGAACTTCATTTTTAGGGGTCAACTTTCTCTGTAGATATCAAAACTCCTCATAGACTTATAGACCTGTGTACACTCACAAACACATTAGTCCCTTAACCTATAAGTCTTCAATACACCAAAATCACTAACGGGCACTAGATGCACTTACAAGAGGCAACGCCACCGCTCACTATTCATCCAAACCCCCCACAACGCTCACTGTTCATCCAATCGGTCGGCTTTAGTTAGCAGTAGTAGCGAAGGAATCGCTCCATCGGGTTCAGTTAACAGCCATCGATCGATCGCTCGGGTTCAGTAACGCGTAGCCTCTAGTGCAATCACTCGGGTTCAGTTAGAGCCCAACGCCTCACTCGGCTTCAGTTAGAGCCAATGCCTCGCACACACACGCGCGTACATACGAGAGAAACGTGCATCGCTCGGCCCCCGACCTCCCACCGCAACCGGCAACTCCCCGAAATTTTCCTCCCCCTCGCTTCTACCACGGTTTTTTCCGTCATGGACGGCCCAAAGAATGTCATGCAGCTGCGTCTCTGGCCCGCCCAGGATGAAAAGCCCATTTTCTGTCATGATTTTTTGTCATAGAAGTAGGAGCCCACCACATCTATGATGATACCGGGTTTTGTCACAATTATCGTCATAGAAGTGTCATACGTATGACAGAAAAAAATTTCGTTCAGCCCAAAATGTCACGGATGTGTCTTTTTTTTGTAGTGATTGTCGCGCCAACCTTCATTCTGGACCAACAGCATTGGCGGCTGCGACATGCATTGCTGCACACCGGCATGGCGACATGTATCATTCTGGGTCGTATGTGCAAGATGCGGTTTGGTGGCATCCATCACATTTATGACCCTACCATGGTGGGGGCTTGGTCCAGCAAATACTCCCTTCATTCAGAAATACTTGTCAACGAAGTTATATACATTGGGTAGTACTTATCTAGATGTCATTTAGCGATGGAGATAAAGTGCTCATCTATGCTCGAGCACAGAATGTCAATTTACCCTTTCAAGCTCCTTCCCAAGAGCCGGATGACTGTTCTATTCATAGGCCATCAATCATGAAGCTGGTAGGAACCGAGAACTCCAAATTTCCTATCTACTACCTTGGTTTCTAAATTGTCTTATATTTAGGAACATAATTGTATAAAACAAATTAGATTTCTACTATTCTAAATTGAACTGCCGAAACGTCTTATATTTAGAAATGGTGGTAGTAGAAAATAAAGTAGGTTTAGATAAGCAATTAATCAATCTAAAACCACATATAATGTTGCATCTTTGAAGGGTCCGCCCCACAAGCTCATGCAATACCTCTACATATTGTCCCACAAGGTGTATTTTAAAATCTAAACAAGGTATTCGCTTTGAATCTAGCACCCTGCATATTAAACATATTATGAAGTGCCTTCTCCACGTGATCCTTAGCCATCAAAAATTCTTGTCTCTCGGTGGCGACGACCATTATTGGAGTCGGCATTACGTTGTTGCCGGTTTTCTCCCAACGACAATTTTTTTCTTCATGAATACGCGAAACTTACGTATCATTTCATTGATAGGAGGCAGCAGAATGAGTACAGGAGAGGTACAACACATGACACGAACGCAAAGTCGTGAGCATGGCACCAGGTGTAGAGACAAGGGATGCTCGGCCCAAACAGAGAAAAAAACACTGCTAAACCCATGAAGCCTAGAACTAGGGTGGCAAGCCGAACCAGTGCGACATCCAACATCTCAAAAACCAGACATTGAGGACCCCTCAAGCAAACAAGATAGCGCCTTCAAAAAGGGAAACGACCTCGTGGTGACAACACCATCTGATCCGAAGAATCGGACCTGGGGTTTCCTCCTGGTGCTCAAGAAGGGGTACGGATAAAGGCCATGACAGTGCCTCCAAGAAAGGAAACGATACCCGTGGGTGTCGCCGCTGCCAGCATCGGTAAGCCGAGTAGGGATTTCGCCCTGGCCTAAGTCCGAGCAATCCCAAAGTCCCCTAAGCATGATTTCGAAGATGATGAAGTCAGGCCACTCCTCAAGATCGCCACCTCAGGAGGGGTGGGGCTGCATCTACCGTCGGAGGGTGGCACTTGGCGCCGCCAAAATACATGAGCTTTGGGTTTGGCCGAAGGATGAGGCGACATGGTGGACGGGGTCGGGGCGGCAGAGCAGAGAGCCGATGTAAGGGAAGTGGTGACTACCGGCAACGCCGGCAAGCAGGGAACTGGAGAAGGAGCACAGATCCAAACTGCCAAGGACGAAGACACCGAACCACCAACGACCAAAGGAGCTAGAAGGACGCAGAACCAGCAGCGTCGGGGCCGGAATTGCGCCAGTAGAGGACGCTGACGAGCTGTAGACACTGGAATACGCAGGTCCAGGGCCGCCGGGACCAAGGCAGTCCTGGCAACAAGTTGATACGTCCATTTTGCATCATGTTTTTATGTTGATATTTATTGCATTATGGACTGTTATTTCACATTTTGGTACAATACTCATTCCTTTTTCTCTCTTAATTTGCAAGATTAACATGAAGAGGAAGAATATCGGCAGCTGGAATTCGGGACAGAAATGGAGCAAATCTGAGATACCTATTCTGCACAACTCCAAAAGTCCTGAAACTTTATGGATAATTGTTTTGGAATATATAAGAAATATTGGGCAAAAAAACTACAGAAGGGGACCCACCAGGTGGCCACAAGACTGGGGCGCGCCCCCAGGGCTTGTGGGCCCCCTGGCCATCGTCTGGTGCCCATCTTCTGCTATATGGAGGGTTTTGACCTAGAAAAAATAAGAAGAGTGCTTTCGGGACGAAGCGCCGCCGTCTCGAGGCAGAACCTGGGCAGAAGCAATCTAGAGCTCCGGCAGAGCGATTCTGCCAGGGAAACTTCCTTCCAGGAGGGGGAAATCGGAGCCATCGTCATCACCAACAATCCTATCATTGAGGGAGGGTCAATCTCCATCAACATCTTCATCAGCACCATTTCCTCTCAAAACCCTAGTTCATCTCTTGTATCCAATCTTTGTCTCAAAACCTCATATTGGTACTTGTGGGTTGCTAGTAGTGTTGATTACTCCGTGTAGTTGATGCTAGTTGGTTTACTTGGTGGAAGATCATATGTTCAGATCCTTAATTATATTTATTACCCCTCTGATCTTGAACATGAACATGCTTTGTGAGTAGTTACGTTTGTTCCTGATGACATGGGAGAAGTCTTGTTATAAGTAATCATGTGGATTTCGTATTTGTTCGGTATTTCGATGAGATGTATGTTGTCTGTCCTCTAGTGGTGTTATGTGAACATTGACTACATGAAACTTCACCATGATTTGGGCCTAGGGGAAGGCATTGGGAAGTAATAAGTAGATGATGGGTTGCTAGAGTGACAGAAGTTTAAACCCTAGTTTATGCGTTGCTTCATAAGGGGCTGATTTATCTTATTTCTTCTTTCGTAGTTGCGTATGCTTGCGAGAGGGGTTAATCATAAGTGGGAGGCTTGTCCAAGTAAGACAGCACCCAAGCACTGGTCCACCCACATATCAAATTATCAAAGTAACAAACATGAATCATATGAGCATGATGAAAACTAACTTGATAGTAATTCCCATGTGTCCTCGGGAGCGCTTTGCTTTATATAAGAGTTTGTCCGAGATTATCCTTTTCTACAAAAAGGATTGTGCCACCTTTTGGCACTTCTGCTACATTTGGCACTTGTTACCCGTTACAAATTATCTTACTACCGAACTATCTGTTACCGATAATTTCAGTGCTTGCAGAAAATACTTTGTTGAAAATCGCTTGTCATTTCCTTCTGCTCCTCGTTGGGTTCGACACTCTTACTTATCGAAAGGACTATGATATATCCCTGATGACCCACAAGTATAGGGAATCAATCGTAGTCCTTTCGATAAGTAAGAGTGTCGAACCCAATGAGGAGCAGAAGGAAATGACAAGTGGTTTTTAGCAAGGTAATTTCTGCAAGCACTAAAATTGTCGGTAACAGGTAGTTTGATATCAAGATAATTTGTAACAAGCAAGTAACGGTAACGGTAAATAAAGTGCAGCAAGGTAGCCCAATCCTTTTCTATCAAAGGACAGACCAAAACGGTCTCTTATAATAAGCAAAGTGTTCTTGAGGGCACAGGGATTTCACCATGTCACTTTCATCATGTTGGTTTGATTCGTGTTCGCTACTTTGATAATTTGATATGTGGGTGGACCGGTGCTTAGCTCTTGTTCTTACTTGAAAACTTCCTACTTATGATTAACCCCCTCGCAAGAATCCGCAACTACGAGAAAAGTATTAAGACAAAATCTAAACATAGCATTAACATATGGATCCAAATCAGTCCCTTACGAAGTAGCGCATAAACTAGGGTTTAAGTTTCTGTCACTCTAGCAACCCATCATCTAATAACTACTCCACAATGCATTCCCTTAGGCCCAAAGATGGTGAAGTGCCATGCAGTCAACGTTCACATGACACCACTAAGGGAATCACAACATACATATCATCAAAATATCGAACACATATCAACTTCACATGATTACTTGCAACATGACTTCTCACGTGACCTCAAGAACAAAAGTAACTACTCACAAATGATATTCATGTTAAAGATCAGAGGGGTATTAAATAGCATAATGGATCTGAACATATAATCTTCCACCAAATAGACCATATAGTAATCAACTACATGATGTAATCAACAGTACTAGTCACCCACAAGTACCAATCTGAGGTTCCGGTACAAAGATTGAACACAACAGATGAACTAGGGTTTGACAGGAGATGGTGCTGTTGAAAATGTTGATGAATATTGGCCTCCCAAAGATGAGAGGGTTATTGGTGATGATGATGGCTTCGATTTCCCCCTCTGGGAGGGAAGTTCCCCCAGCGGAATCGTCCGCTGGAGGGCAAAAGTGCTCCTGCCCAAGTTCCGCCTCGAGACGGCGGCGCTCCGTCCCTGTCGTGGAATTAACATGTCAGATGTCCTCATTGAAGGACTTAGTCATAGAGCCATCGCGATGGGTTAGCTTGAAGGGGTTAAACCAGACAAGGGACACGGGAGTTTTATACTAGTTCGGCCCCTTCGATGAAGGTAACAGCCTACGTCTAGTTGTGATGGGATTGATTGGGTTTCGATGACCAGGGAGCAAATGCGCTTTGCCTGGGTCTTGAGTTGTCATCTCTTGTCCCTGAACCTCTGCCAGGTCATCCCTTTATATACATAGGTTGACGCCCGGTCGGTCTACAGAGTCCCGAGGCCGACTCATACAAGTGTTCGGCTTGGTCTCTCCTTTCCTAACTTACAATACAAGTTACATAACCATGGCGGTTTATTACTATGGGCCCTAATTCGCCTTTGGGCTCCGGGCCCCTAAGCTTCGTTAATAAAGCGCCATCTTCTGGGTCTTCGTGGGCTTTAGTGAAGTTGAGGGTGAACCGGCCCCTCCTGGGAGGTTTACCCTTAGTAGTTATATCCCCAACATTAGGCCCCAGTTTATGTCAATCTTCAATACTTAAAAGAAATTCTGTGAGCATCTCCTTGTATTCCTGTAAACCGCCATGATGTCTTCTCCTGTAAACTTTGTTAAACCGCCGTGACGTCATCCTCTGGACACAGCTATGGACCATCATGACATCATCTCTGTATAAAAAGATTAAAAAGATTCCCTTCATTAATGGTGTCCTGAAAATCGAGGCGACAGGCGCGCCCTCTTTACCGCTTCAGGCTCCTCGATTCTTGCGCCTGCCACTTATCCCTTTCTCCTTATAAATAAAGCCGACGGGTCTTTCCATTCTTTCCCCTTGCCTCTTCTTCTTCCTCTCGCGAACTCCTACCGCTTGAGCTCCGCCGCCGCCACAGAGCGCACCGTCGTCTTCATCTCCGGCTGCTGCATCACCCTGAATCGAACCAGAGTTTCACGGCATCCCTCCGCAGTAGATCTTCACTGGTAAGTTTTCCTTTTCCCTCATCTTTAGATCTGTGCTAGGGTTAACGAGTTCATCCGTGTTCATCCCAGTTCTTCGTATTTTTCTTCTGCCATAGTTTCTTTGATCCAATCAGTAGCATAGATCTCGTGCGGTAGTTGCTCCGAGTCCATTTTCAGTACTAGTAGATCTTCCTTCTTTGTATAGAATCCTCAGTAGAACGTAGGACCTTCTCTGCTCTGCTTAACGCCATTATAGATCGTAGAAATTTTTCTTTATCGAAGCATGGTAGATCCAATTTTATTTCATCATTGTGCGAAACCTGTTTCTGTCAATACTTAGCAGATTTTCATCTCTGGCTCCTCCACCTAAGGGCGGTTTAAATCTTTAGTAGTTGGTAATCCGCCGTATATCATTAGTCCCCACTTTAAACCGCCATCTTGATATGAATAGCAATTTCCGGTTGATCTCACACATATGCCTTGATCAAATCTCCCGGTTTAACACCAACTAATACTTATTGAACCTCAATCATAAACCGGCGTTCATTTTACCTTTACAGTTTGCTGTCCAAGATGACCAAGCAATTCGCCGCTTGCAACTAGGTTCCGTCCCGGATTACAGAAACGCAGATCAATGGCTACGTTGTAACCGGCGCTTTAGCCTCAAAAAATATCCTTCACTGGTGAGTTCCTGGCCCAGAGTGCCCTCCTGAGCCTCAAGATGGAGAGGTCATTGTTTTTATGCATCACCTAGACCGGGGCTTCAGCCCTCCCGGATCAAAAAAAATTTGGGATGTCCTTGCTAGCTTTCAACTCCATCCGCAAGATATTGGACCAAATTCCATATCAAATATATGCAACTTTCAAGTATTTTGTGAAGTTTACCTTCAAGAGGAACCATCCATGGAGCTCTTCCAGGACTTTTTCCATCTGAACCACCGAACGGAGTTTTCTGATGGCCCTAATACGGAACTTGGTGGGGTATCAATCCAGAAGAGGAAGGAAGTCGATTTCCCACATGCATCACACCACATTCATCCCAAAGACTAGAACCAGACTTGGTTTTATTGTTAGAACACTGCCCCTACTGGAGAAAATCCCTTGCCGGGTTAACGCCCTCACCGGCTTAGGAATGGCCACCCTTTAAACCGGTGATTAACTGCCAAAGAACGGCAAACTTATGCACCTCAAATCGCCAAGCTTCGGGCTCTCTTGGCCAACGGTTTGACTGGAGTTGATCTCGTTCGCTGTTGGGTTAAATGGCACATCCTACCCTTAAGTCGCCGCTCCGGATTAATGCATGAGTATGCCGGCGACGCCAAGGACCCTCAATGGTTTAATGAGATTGAAATGACTTGATGAAGTCACTGAATCGGTGAAGAAGATGTTAGACAAACCAATCTCCGCATGCAGCCAAACCGGGTTGGCCCCCTTCTACAACGCTAACAAACCACCAGCGGTAAAGATTTTAACTTTTTGCTTTCTTGATCCGCCTCCGCTTTAACTTTGTTCTAATAAATTTTAACTTTTATAGGCCAATAGTTCCTTCTGGAAGAGGAAGGCTTCAGATAAACCGGTAAGGGTTCCTCGTCCCAAGAGCAAGGTTGTCAAGAGAGCAGCCAAGAAGAAGACTGGCGAAGCTGCTGATCCACCCGAAGACGTTGAAGATTCGGATCAAGAGGTAGAACTTGACTCCCTTGGCTCCTTTTTCATACATCTTATTAACAATGACTATTATCAGGATGATGCGGAGGTCAGCTGTGCGGACCATGTTGAGGTAATCTATCTTTCCTCCGATTCAGATCTCGTGCCGGTTCAAAGATTTCGCCGTGCAGTTCGGAAAGTGAAATACTCTCACCCTCTTGCTTATTTGGATCCAAAATTTTCTTTGAAGACACAACAACCTGAAGGGCATCGCACAACCCGACATAGTGGCCAGCAAGTCACCTCTTCCGGTTTACCGGATACACCAAACCGGAAGCGTCGTCCAGAGGTTACTTGTTCTCCCGAAAAACGTTATCCTTTGAAGGGTTTCTTTCGATACCCACTTAATCCGTATGATCTGAATTACTAGGCGTCTTCCAACTTGTCTGGCAGTTCATCAACCACTCAGCTGCCTCCCCTCAAGACCGTCGCTGGGTAAGTTTCCAAGTTTTTCGGTTTGTTTCTTCATGCATCGGTTTATCATACTAATCTTTATTTTGATATCGCAGTGCCAAGGCCCAATTGAGCAAGAAAGCCAAGACCAGCGGCCCCTCTGACGATGTTGAACCGGAGAAGACCCCAGGCAATGGTGGTGAAAATCCTGATATTGTTCTGGATGACTCTATCCCGCAAGACCCGGCTACTGATGCTAATCTGCCGGAGGCTGACCCGGAAACACATGTTGAAACATCGAGTCCACAGGCCACATCTCCAAGTCCAGTTGCTAATCCGCTGGGTTCGGCTGCTAATCCGCCAAGGCCTGCTGCCAATCCGCCAAGCCCTGCTACCAAACCGCCAAGCCCAGCCAAAGACAATGTCAATCCACCGAGCCCAACCAAAGATGATGATGATGTTGTTGTCACTGGTACTACTTATACCGCCCTAGGCAATCCGGTTGCTTTATCGAAGCATACTGCCAAGGATGAATTTGCAGCTATGGGCAAAGGGAAAGGGAAGACCGACTTGTGAAGCTATGTTAATCTTTCTGCTCAAGAGCTTCATTCTGGATTCTTGAACCGGCTTTACACCAGCCGAGATTATGAAGCCGGTTTGGTGAATCTGATGAAGGAATGTTATGAGGTAATCTTCAAAACACCTTCATCTTAATTCTATACATTCATTGTATTGTAGCCCCCAAGGGCCGGTATATCTCGTGAAGATAAACCGGGACGTTAATAGAAAGAACACTTCTACTTCGTTGCCACTAAGGGCCGGTTTGTTTTGTAAAGACAAACCGGGACTTTTATATTCCATACTGCAGTTTGTTGATTTTCCTTACTTGTGTATTTTCCTGATCAAACACACATTAGCGCCCAAGTGCCAAGATTAAAACCTTTGATCCTTGGGACTTCAAACAGCCAATAGTAAAGAAGCAATCTGCATTAGCCCCCAAGTGCCAAGTGTATAACTTGTTATATGCTTGGGACTTTTTGATATAAATTATTTACATGCTCCTCATCTGATTTTGACAGGCTGATATAAATCACCAAGGCTCTCAAATTGCTGATCTTCAAGAAAACATCAAGTCCCAACAAGCAGAAACTTCCAAGGCCAAGGATGCGCTTAAAACCGCTTTAGCAGCCATGGAGTAACTCAAAGAAGGGTTCAAGACAGAGCGTGTCAACTGGGAGACTGAGAAGAATGCATTGGTGAAGCGGGCGGAAGACGCCGAATCAGCGCTTAAACCGGTGATGGAAGAGCTAACTGGGTTGAAGAGCCAAGTGAATGCCATGACTTCTGCAGTATTTGGTAAGTACTCTTGCCAAGGCTTTCTTTGATGACCATCTTTGTAAAGTGTCGGTTTAACATGAAACTCTTAAACCGTTGTAGGTGTCCGCATTGCTCATTTGGGATCTGACATGCGGATGAAGCTGAAGGCAGCATATACTCTGATTGAACAATTGTATACCAATGCCCAACGGGTTATCTGTGTAGTCTCATACAACAATCCGGCCCCAACATTGATCAAGGATACTCTAGCAAGGTTATCCATGACACCAGCACAGATAGAAGAGATGGAGTGATCTGCTGCCAGGGCTGGCACTTTGTTGGCACTTACTCGAGCTAAGGCATGGATAGCTGACCTGGATCCGGTTGATATCGCCAAGGGCTTCCCTAGTGAACAAGAAAACGGGGCAGAGTTTGACAACGAAGCCCTCAAAAATGTGACAAGGGTGATGCGTCCTCTAGCGAGTCAATTGGCAGAAGAAGCTAACTTGACTATTCACCGGTCCTTCTATGACGCCAACAACAAACGGATTGACACTGTCCTGTCGGAAGTGCACAATCTTATCTCGCCAATCCGTAAGCACACTTACACCCCTGACGTTGATCTGGCTGAACCTATAAGTGAAGAGGATGTCTTTCAGGCCTTAACCCGGATTGACTGGACCACCATGGACTTCCAGCCACTGGATGGGGAGGAGGAGGTTGAACCGACGCCAGATGATCCATCAACATCACGTCAACATGGTGATGAGTCCTGATCCGGCAATCTGATTGATGCATCATAAACTTTGCTCTGTGGAAAGAACAAGTCCATATTTTGGGCCTTAAATCGCCTTGTAATAGGCTAGTTAAAATACTATGATCTACTGCCATTGTGCATTGGGCTATACTTTGCTTGATCCGCCATGCCAATTTTAGTGTTGTCTTATATATCTTCATAATATTAAGCAATCCCTATCTCTGCATAAAACCATCTATCCGGGCGGTTTACCGCTGGACGGGTCATAATGCCCAAGATAAAGCCTGGCTAATAACCAAAGCAGAAAATAACTCATACATGTGATATGAAATCCCTTAGTAAGGGTGAAAACCCAAATCTTTGAGCTGTTAAGTCCCTTTCCCTATAATGATGTTATGAATAAATCATGTCGGGTTACGATGAACACCAGATGATCACATTGGCGACATATAGTCAAAGCCAGGCCAGTTTAACAAACACCAGTTTGATAAGATGGTTTGACAACCTATAGCTGAAAGCCAAGCCGGGTTAACAAACACCGGGTTAACATGATGACTGAGAAGCCACACCGGGTCAATGGACACCGGTTCAAGAGACATTCATCAAAAGGTGAAAACTTAGCAAAAAAGCAAACAAGAAATCATATAGTCAAGGCTTTTCAAGGGCTGCCAGGCCCAAATTCGAGGCTTTTCATGGCCTACCAGGCCACTGAGTTAAACCATTTTGCAAAGCCTTTTAAGATGGGCCTCCAACTAACCAATCGTCGTTTTAACTTTGTCAAGTTCAGGGTCTGTATAAGCTTGACTTGTCAAATGTTCGGCGGGTCGTGCCAGGATTACTTGGATAGGAGTGGCTTACTTGATGAAGGCAGGTTAACCCGGGGTTTTAGGTGAATACACCAGGCTTCCAAGCCATGGGTCGATACCCAATTACAAGGGTCCTTTCAAACTCTTTGTGGCTTTTGCACAAAAGAGCCCCCAAGTAACTTTGTGAGTTGTGCTCAAATGGGTGCCTATGTTTGAGCTGTGCATAACATCCAGACTCTCTTTGGCCCCTTGGGTGTGAAGCTCCCAAGCTGTGTTGTGGCATGATAGCCGGTTTAACAGGTAGTACTTTCGCTTTGTCAGCTGAAGCCCCCATGTAAACAAAGAGATTTGAAGAAAAACGGCAGAGGCCCTGCTTATAGCAAGGATGCCGGTTTATTATATTGATCATAATATATATATTGTTGAAATATGTTCATAAGAAAAGCCTATGGCTCAAGTGTAGTAAGGCCGAAGGAGAGTTATGTTCCATGGCCGCCGAGTCTCCTCCTCGGAACTGTGTGAGTCTTCTCGAACGTCAATGAGGTAGTATGAACCGTTGTGCAGATTTTTGCTGACCACAAAGGGTCCTTCCCAAGGTGGGGATAATTTGTGCATATCGGTCTGATCCTGGATGAGCCGGAGCACTAAGTCGCCTTCTTGAAAGCTTCTTGTCTTAACCCGGCGGCTATGATAACGCCGCAGGTCTTGTTGATAAACCGCCGATCGAGCCAAAGCCATGTCCCGTTTTCATCTAATAGGTCCAGCACCTCTTGGTGTGCTTGCTCATTATCCGCTTCAACATAATTGGCAACCCGGGGCGAATCATGACGAATATCACTTGGGAGGATGGCCTCAGCCCCGTAAACCATGAACAAAGGTGTATAACCCGTAGATCGGTTTGGGGTGGTGTTTATACTCCATAGCACAGATGGTAATTCTTCCACCCAACAACCCGGCGTCCGCTTCAAAGGAACCATAAGCCGAGGCTTGATACCCTTCAGGATTTCTTGATTCGCCCTCTCAGCTTGACCATTGGACTGGGGATGAGCCACGGAAGCCACATCAAGCCGGATGTGCTCTCCTTGACAAAACTCCTCCATCTCACCTTTAGAAAGGTTTGTGCCATTATCTGTGATGATGCTGTGTGGAAAACCAAAGCGGAAAATGATCTTTTTGAGAAATTGAACCGCCGTGGCCGCATCACACTTGCTGACGGGCTCCGCTTCAACCCATTTAGTAAATTTGTCAACCGCCACCAACAGGTGGGTCTTCTTATCCTGGGAATGCTTAAAAGGTCCCACCATATCAAGCCCCCAAGTGGCGAACGGCCAAGTGATAGGTATCATCCGTAGCTCCTGAGCCGGAATGTGAGCTCGACGTGAAAATTTCTGACAAGCATCACACCGCTTTACCAGATCCTCCGCATTAGCATGAGCTGTCAACCAATAGAACCCATGACGAAAAGCTTTAGCCACCAGGGACTTTGAACCGGCATGGTGACCACAATCCCCTTCATGGATTTCACGTAGAATCTCTTGTCCTTCTTCAGGAGAAATACAACGTTGGAATATACCTAAAACACTGCAACAGTGTAACTCGCCATTGTGAATAATCATGGACTTAGACCGCCGTATTATCTGTCTAGCAAAGATCTCATCATCTGGTAATTCGCCCCGGCTCAGATACGCCAGATAGGGAACCGTCCAATCCGGAGTAGTATGTAAAGCGGCCACCAATTGGGCCTCCGGAAAAGGAACAGCTAAATCCTCCTCTGTGGGCAACTTAACAGACGGGTTATGCAAGATATCTAAAAAGGTATTGGGTGGTACCGGTTTACGTTGAGATCCCAGCCGGCTTAAAGCATCTGCTGCTTCATTTTTACGCCGGTCAATGTGCTCAACCTGATAACCCTTGAAGTGACCTACCACAATATCCACCTCGCATCTATAAGCCGCCATGAGTAGATCCTTAGAATGCCAAGTACCAGAACCTGCTGAGCCACCAGATCAGAATCTCCAAAATAGCGAACCTGGCTTAAGTTCATTTCCTTATCCACACGGAGACCATGGAGTAAGGCCTCGTACTCAGCTGCATTGTTAGTACAAGGAAACATTAGGCGGAGAACATAACAAATTTTATCAGGAAGTCAGAACAACTCCAGCCCCCGAGCCTTCCAATTTCCTGGATCCATCAAAAGGAATAGTCCAGTATGTATTATCCGGTTTGTCCTCTGGTGCATGTAACTCGGTCCAATCATTGGTGAAGTTAATAAGCGCCTGTGACTTGATTGATGTCCGAGGCATATACTTCAATCCGTGCGGGCCAAGCTCAATTGCCCACTTTGCAACCCGGCCAGTTGCCTCCCTATTCTGAATTATATCGCCCAAAGGAGCTGAACTGACCACTGTAATAGGATGGGCTTGAAAATATTGTTTGAGCTTCCGACTTGCCATAAAAACCCCGTAAACCAGCTTCTACCAATGCGGATATCGTTGCTTTGACTCGATAAGTACTTCGCTGATATAGTAAACCGGTCGTTGAACCGGATATTCCTTACCAGCCTCCTTGCACTCCACCACAGTTGCCACACTGACAGCAGGGGCATTAGCAGCTACGTACAATAATAAGGGCTCGTTGTCAACCGGAGCAGCAAGAACCGGCGGTTCAACCAACTGTCGCTTTAACTCCTCAAATGCCGCATTAGCTGCGTCACTCCAGACAAAATCATCTGTCTTTTTCAACATCTGATACAAAGGAATCGCCTTCTCTCCCAAACGGCTGATAAACCGGCTAAGGGCTGCAATTCGACCCGCCGGACGCTGAACATCATTGATACACTTCGGTTTAGCCAAGGATGTAATCGCTTTGATTTTCTCCAGATTAGCCTCAATGCCTCTGTTGGACACCAGAAAGCCTAAGAGCTTGCCTGCCGGAACACCAAAAACACACTTGTCCGGATTAAGCATCATTTTGTAAACCCGAAGATTGTCAAATGTTTCCTTGAGGTCATCTATCAGGGTTTCCTTCTTTCTGGATTTTACCATAATGTCATCCACATAGGCATGAACATTACGCCCAATCGGCGTGTGAAGACAATTTTGCACACAACGCTGATAAGTTGCCTGGGCACTTTTGAGCCCAAAGGGCATAGAAACATAGCAGAAGGCTCCAAAGGGAGTGATGAAAGCTGTCTTCTCCTGGTCCTTAACTACCATCTTAATCTGATGATAACCTGAATAAGCATCCAAGAAACTCAAGCGCTCACAACCCGCCGTCGCATCAATAATCTGATCAATACGCGGGAGAGCAAAAGGATCTGCCGGACAAGCTTTATTCAAATCTGTGTAGTCCACACACATACGCCAAGTGCCATTTTTCTTAAGAACGAGCACCGGATTAGCCAACCACTCAGGGTGAAATACTTCGATGATAAAGCCAGCAGCCAACAGCCAGGCTACCTCTTCACCAATGGCCTTGCGCCTTTCTTTGTTAAAGCGGCGAAGAAATTGCTTGACCGGTTTAAACTTGGGATCAATATTGAGAGTGTGCTCAGCGAGTTCCCTCGGTACACCTGGCATGTCAGAAGGCTTCCATGCAAAAATGTCCTGGTTCTCACGGATGAACTCGATGAGCGCGCTTTCCTATTTCGGATCTAGATTGGTGCTGATGCTAAACTGTTTAGATGAATCACCAGGGACAAAGTCAACAAGTTTAGTCTCATCAGCCGGTTTGAATTTCAGGGTCGGGTCATGCTCAGTGGTGGGCTTCTTCAGAGAGGTCATGTCTGTCGGATCAACATTGTCTTTATAAAATTTCAGCTCTTCTGCAGCACAAACCGACTCAGCATAAGCCGCATCACCTTCCTCACAATCCAAAGCGATCTTTTGACTTCTATGTACTGTTATAGTCCCCTTATGACCTGGCATTTTGAGCTGCAGATAGATATAGCAGGGTCTCGCCATGAATTTTGCATAAGCCGGCCGTCCAAACAGGGCGTGGTATGGGCTCTGGATTTTCACCACTTCAAAGGTCAATTTTTTAGACCTGGAATCATGCTCATTTCCAAACACAACCTCCAAAGCGATCTTGCCAACAGGATATGCCGACTTACCTGGTACTACACCATGAAAAACCGTGTTGGACGGTTTAACATTCTTGTTTGACAACCCCATGTGACGAAAAGTCTCATAGTATAGGATATTGATACTGCTTCATCCATCCATCAGGACTTTGGTAAACTTGTAACCTCCCACCTGAGGTTCTACCACCAAAGCTAGTTGACCCGGATTGTCAACCCGAGGCGGATGATCCTCTTTGCTCCACACAATGGGCTGCTCGGACCACCGCAAATAACGTGGTACTGCCGGTTCAACCGCATTAACTGCCCTCTTGTGAAGCTTCTGATCATGCTTGCACAGGCTAGTAGTGAACACATGATACTGCCCACCATTCAACTGCTTGGGGTGACTTTGATAACCTGATTGCTGCTGATTTCCTTGATTATTCTGTTGGCCATTACCACTTTGATTACCCTGGTTGCCCTGATTATTCTGAAATCCCGAGCTTGAACCGCCGCCACCATGAAAACCTGGACCTGAACCGCCCGACGGACCCTGATCATACCGTAAGACATCGGAATTCTTGAACTCCTTCATGATATAACAATCTTTCCAAAGATGTGTGGAAGGGGCCTCTTTGGTCCCATGCTTTGGGCAGGGCTGGTTTAACAAACGCTCCAGATTCATCCCTCCACCGCGTTGGGGCGGTTTACCTTTACAATGCTGCATATTGGTGTTAGCCACAAGATCTGAACTATTTGCCTTGCGCTTACAATTATTCCCATGGCCTCCTTGGTTATGATGTTGTCCCTTTGCACCGCCGTTCTTCTTTCCCTTCTCCGGTTTCTCCTCATCAGAATCGGGATCCTTGGTTTATCAGAATCGGCATATTTTTACCAAGGCTGCCATAAGGGTTCCCATGTCATTACAGTGGCGCTTGAGCCGTCCCAACTTCATTTTTAGAGACTTAAACTGGCAATTACGCTCCAACATTATGATTGCTTGACCAGCATTAATCCGGTCTGATGAATGCAGAACTTCTGAAACCCGGCGCACCCAATGAGTTGTTGACTTGTTCTCCCCTTGAACACAGGCATCCGGATTCACAATGGACATAGGTTGTTTGCACGTGTCTTTGAAATTGGCTATAAACCGGGCCTTCAACTGATCCCATGACTCGATGGAGTTGGCTGGCAGTTCTTCAACCAAGTACAGGCTGTCCCTTCCAACATCATCATGAAGTACTTTGCACAGGCCGCTTCATCCACATCCAGCATCTCCATTGACATTTCATAACTCTCGACCCATGCCTCAGGTGGCTGATCTGCGGTGTAATTAGGCACCTTACGTAAACCCTTGAAATCCTTGGGCAGTCGCACATTACGGAGAGCCGGAATGAGACACGGCACTCCCCCGGAACTGAAGGCAAGCCCGGTGCCTCGGTCTACTGACGCTGCTGGCTGAACCGGGGCGGGTTGATAACGACCCGTATTTTGTGCTGCCAAAGAGGCCTCCCTTCTTGCCCTGCCATTATCCACCACGTCTTGAGCATTACGGCGCCGCGCACTACTAGATAGTTTCGGTTCATCTATGTGCCTGCTATAGCTCTTGCTCGGGCGGGGGTTGAATGAATTCTATCTCGGCTATAGGAATAAGCCTGCTGCTGCACCACGGCAGTTTGAACAAGATCCCTAGCCCGCCGCGTTTCAATCGCCGCTAGTGAATCGCCCTCCATTGGAATGGCTGCCAGGCGAGATGCTGTGGCAATCATGTTATCCAAAGGGATTGAGAAGTGACCCGATGGTGTGGACACGTACTCCGGCGGGTTATCCGTTCGTCAAGGTGGTTCTTTCATCCGTGGTTGATCCGGCGCTGCCCTAGGCGCATCGGTCCGGTTTGCAGCCGCCGGATTGCTCGGTCCAGTGCGTGGTGTGTGAAAGAGGTTCAATCCTTCATAGACCGGCAGTAGACGAGATCGGTACTTCCTTCGCATTACGTCATCTGATGTGGTCCGATCCAGCATGAGCCGGTAATTCTGCGCTTGTATCTGCTGTGACTGGGCATCCAAAGCGGCCCGTTCTTCAGCCATCCTAGCATCCTCAATTGCCAGGTCCTCCTTAGCCTGCGTTATCTGGTCCTTCAGCTTCGCAACGTATGCATTGTCCTGATACTTCGTCTCCGGAGTAACTGCCGTGGTTAACAAGGTCACCCAGGCATCCATCAAACCGGAGAGGACTTGAGCCATTCGGCGCGCCGAGGCTCCTGCCACGGCTGTTGATCCGATATTCATTGCCGCTGTAGATGAAGACTGCAAAGTAGGCTGTATTCCTCCCATGTACACAGTAACCCGACTTGGCAGTTCAAGAAGGTCCGGAATACTGTTGCCATCGGAATATACTTCGAATACACCATCATGAATTTGGTATAGGGACTCGGTTTCACCAGTGGATGACTCGCCGTCGGAATAAACAGCCGTCTCGCCTTCAGACACTGGTTCAGATCCGCTCCCATGGACACATCCTACGAACGCACGCTTCATGGCGGGATTAAACCGGTAAGGGCTCACACGCTGAGCCGTCTCGACGAGATCGGTGCAGATGTCCGGCTCAGGGCCCGGTTCATTGATCTTGCCGATGAAGACATGAATGCCGCCAAAGGGGACCCGGTATCCGTACTCGACTGAGCCGGCCTCGGGGCCCCATCCTTCGTCGTCGATGTAGAGCTTGCCGCGATGACTCTTGGTCATCCCGCCAACCACGTACCCCTTGAGTCCTTCAGAGGTGCCCTTCAAGGACACGAAACCATCGTGCGATAGCCCCACGGTGGGCACCAACTGTCGTGGAATTAACACGTCAGATGTCCTCATTGAAGGACTTAGTCGTAGAGCCATTGTGACAGGTTAGCTTGAAGGGGTTAAACCGGACAAGGGACACGGGAGTTTTATACTAGTTCATCCCCTTCGATGAGGTAAAAGCCTATGTCTAGTTGTGATGGGATTGATTGGGTTTCGATGACCAGGTAGCAAATACGCTTTGCCTGGGTCTCGAGTTGTCGTTTCTTGTCCCTGAACCGCCGCCGGGTCGTCCCTTTATATACATAGGTTGACGCCCGGCCGGTCTACAGAGTCCCGAGGCCGACTCATACAAGTGTCCGGCTCGGTCTCTCCTTTCCTAACTTACAATACAAGTTACATAACCATGGCGGTTTATTACTATGGGCCCTAATCCACCTTTGGGCTCCAGGCCCCTAAGCTTCGTTGATAAAGCACCATCTTCTGGGTCTTTGTGGGCTTTAGTGAAGTTGAGGGTGAACCGGCCCCTCCTGGGCGGTTTACCCTTAGTAGTTATATCCCCAATAGTCTCGAAAGTCCTCCTCTTATTTTCTCTATGTCGGACCGACTTATATACCAGAATATGGGCACCGAGGTGGGCTGGGCTGGCCACAACCCACCAGGGCGCGCCTGGTTCGCCCTGGTGCCTTGTGGTCACCACATGGCCCCCCTCTGGTAGTTATTTGCTCTAGTATTTTTTTATATATTCCAAAAGAATTCTTCGTAAATTCTCAGCTCATTTGGAGATGTGCAGAATAGGTAAATCTGACATAGCTTGTTCAGGTCCAGAATTCCAGCTGCCGACATTCTCCATCTTTGTGTAAATCTTGCATAATATGAGAGAAAACGCATGAGAATTACTCCATAAATCATTATTATACATAAAAAACATTATAAATAACAGTAGGAAATCATGATGCAAAATGGACGTATCAACTCCCCCAAGCTTAGACCTCGCTTGTCCTCAAGCGAAAACCGATATCGAAAAACATGTCCACATGGTTAGAGAGAGAGGTGTCCATAAAAACAAAATGCGGACATAGTAGCATCATGCTTATTATAACAGCAATAAACTTTATCATAAAAAAATTCATATAACTTCTCATGAACAAGTAACAATTCATCACAACATCGAAGTATAAAGCATAAACCTTATCAAAAACAAACAAATTATGTTCTCAGTCAACTTTGCGACTACAATTCATCATATTTTCAGGAACGGTCTCATATCGGAGCCTTTTGGAAAGTCCACATACTTAATCTTTTTTTAGTCCTCTATGATTGCTAACACACAAAGCATACCCATGAACAAAAAGTTTCAACCGGACACATAGAAAGATAGGGGCTTATAGTTTCGCCTCCCAACGTATTCACCTCAAGAGTGATGTCAACAATAATAACTCATACTCACCCACATCCAATAGGATATATGTGCCTAGATCTTTCCTCACCACATGATGCTTGCAAAAGAGAAAATAAAAAGGAATAGGGAAGAATACTTTGACTCCTCCATAAGAGTAAATGCATAAAAGTAAAAGATAGGCCCTTCGCAGAGGGAAGCAGAGGTTGTCATGCACTTGTTCGTTTGTATGCCAAATCTTTTAATGGAAAAGAACGTCATGTTATATTGCCCCTTATGAAAACAACCTTTATTATGCAGTATGTCGCTTGTATTACTTTGCCATCACAAGTTCGTACAATGCTCAATTTTCTCTTACACTAAATGATCAAATACATGTAGAAGCAATTTTGATCACCTTATTGCACCGATGACAACTTATTACTTGAAGGATCTTACTCAATCCATAGGTAGGTATGGTGGAGTCTCAAAACATGAGTTTGGGTATAGGGTTTTTGGATGCACAAGTAGTATCTCTACTTAGTGCAAATTTTTTGGCTAGCAAAGATATTGAGCAAGCACCACATGTTAAAGGATCTATGACAATATAACTTCTATGTGAATATGAGCAACCATAAATCATTACGTTGTCTTCCTTGGCCAACATCAACAATTTTGGGATATAATAGTTAATGGGGGCTCACAATCATAAAAGATGTCCAAGTTAGTGTATTTGCATGTGAATATACTCTTCCCTTATTAATTCTTTCATGAGTTGCATCATTGACCAATGCTATGTTTGTCAACTCTGAACAAATTTTACCACTTATAATTTTCCTTATGTGATGTCATTACTCACTATAAGATTAGCATATGATCTTTTTCATTTATTTATTTATTTTATTTGATTGCAACACAAAGGTAAAGAAGCAAAAACTCAAAATAAACTTTGTTATATAACTCTCACTCGATTACAAAGAAAGATAGATCATGAAACTAAAACTAGAAAATAGAGCATACTATGCTTTTATTCAACTAAATCATGAAATCTAAGGATCAAACTAAAAATAGGTAAAGGTAATGGAAGTGATGGTGATACGATACCGGGGGACCTCCCCCAAGCTTGGCACAAGCCAAGGGGAGTGCCCATACCCGTGTACTCAAGTCTCCTTTGGTGGGGAAGATGATGGAGGTGGTGATGATGAGGTAGCAGGTTTGTCCTCCGGTTTCCAGGGCAGGGGCTTGATACGTCTCCAACTTATCTATAATTTTTTTATTGTTCCATGCTATTATATTACCCCTTTTGGATGTTTATGGGCTTTATTTTACACATTTATATCATTTTTGGGACTAACCTACTAACCAGAGGCCCAACCCGTATTGCTATTTTTTTTGCCTATTTCTGTATTTCGAAGAAAAGGAATATCAAATGGAGTCCAAACAGAATGAAACCTTCGGGAGCGTGATTTTTGGAACGAACGTGATCCAGAGAACTTGGAGTGCAAGCCAAGAAGCAGCCGAGGCGGCCACGAGGTTGGAGGGCGCGCCCACCCCTACAGGGCGCGCCTCCTATCTCGTGGGCCCCTCGGGCGGGCACCGACCTACTTCTTCCTCCTATATATACCCACGTACCCCAAAAACATCCAGAGAGCCAACGAAAAACAATTTCCACCGCCGTAACCTTATATATCCGCGAGATCCCATCTTGGAGCCCTCGTCAGCGCTCCGCCAGAGGGGGAATCGACCATGGAGGGCTTCTACATCAACACCATAGCCCCTCCGATGAGTTGTGAGTAGTTTACCACAGACCTTCGGGTCCATAGTTATTAGCTAGATGGCTTCTTCTCTATTTTTGGATCTCAATACCATGTTCTCCCCCTCTCTTGTGGAGATCTATTCGATGTAACTCTTATTGTGGTGTGTTTGTCGAGATCCGATGAATTGCAGGTTTATGATCAAGTTTATCTATGAGAAATATTTGAATCTCCTCTGAATTCTTTTATGTATGATTGAGTTATCTTTGCAAGTCTCTTCGAATTATCAGTTTGGTTTGGCCTACTAGATTGATCTTTCTTGCAATGGGAGAAGTGCTTAGTGTCGATGTCAAAACAGGCGGATCTTGGGTAGGGGGTCCAGAACTGTGTGTCTAAGGCTAATGGTAATAGGAGGCAGGGGACACGATGTTTTACCCAGGTTCGGGCCCTCTGGATGGAGGTAATACCCTACTTCCTGCTTGATTGATCTTGATAATATGAGTATTACAAGAGTAGATCTACCACGAGATCGTAGAGGCTAAACCCTAGAAGCTAGCCTATGATGATTATGATTGTTCTTGTCCTACGGACTAAACCCTCCGGTTTATATAGAGACCAGAGGAGGCTAGGGTTACATAGAGTCGGTTACAAAGAAGGAGATCTAACATCCGAATTGCCAAGCTTGTCTTCCACGCAAAGGAGAGCCCCATCCGGACACGGGACGAAGTCTTGAGTCTTGTATCTTCACGGTCCAACAGTCCGGCCAAAGTATATAGTCCGGCTAGCCAGATACCCCCTAATCCAGGACTCCCTCAGTAGCCCCTGAACCAGGCTTCAATGACGATGAGTCCGGTGCGTAGATTGTCTTCGGCATTGCAAGGAGGGTTCCATCTCCGAATAATCCAAAGCAGATTAAGGATTGTGTCCGGCTCTGTGAGATAATTTCCGCACACCACCGTAGAGAGCATAACACTTTATAAATCTAATCTGCTGACAACTTTTTTTACGGTGTGCCCTTACACCGCGGCCTGGCTCAATACGAACTGGTTTTTCTCGGCCTGCCTCGACACGTGTTGCGAGGCGGTTTTATTGGCACACCTTGTCGAAGCAGAGATCGTGTTCCCTTTATTGCGGGATCCTCCATCAATACGGGCGCGGGCAGCCCCATGATGCCTGTTGGTATGACTCCGTGTTTTTAGGCAAGTCCCAAGTGGTTACGCTAAGGACGCTTGATATTCATCCCCTTTATAGAGGGGCCGAAGCCTATCCCTCTTTCCTACCACGCTTGCGCCTTTCCGCATCTCGAGCTCCAACACCCTAAGCCCAAGCTTAGGCACTTCGGATCTTCAATGATGTGTGGACCCAACCTTCAAGACTGGTGGATGGCCTCCTCTATCACAGAGGAGGACATTGTGAAGCTTAGGGAGGTCAGATATCTAACCGTTGACATCAAGCAAAGGCTTCCTGCTCCAGGGCAGGTCATCCCTACTCCCGAGCCCAACGAGAGCGTCGTATTTGTTTCTCACTTCCTCTGTGGCTTAGGATTCACCCTTGACCCCTTTGTGAGAGGGCTCATGTTCTATTACGGGCTAGATTTTCATGATCTAGCTCCGGACTCCATCCTTCACATCTCATCGTTCATCGTCGTGTGCGAAGCCTTCCTCCACATCACCCCGCACTTCGGCTTATGGCTCAAGACCTTCAATGTAAAGCCGAAGGTGATTGAGGGGCGATAGCGGAGTGTGGAGGCGCTGCAATAAGCAGAAACACCGACGCCCCATGGCCAGAGGGCTTCTTCCCGGATGTGTCCGATCTATGGCAATGGAGGTGGTTTTACATCACGGCTCCCAGAGGCACAAAGTGGGTGGCTGCCCCCGACTTCCGCTCGGGCCCTCCGCCTCAATTGGCGTCATGTGCCAATGTGGGACTGGATTGGGGCCTGCTAATAACGTACCAACATTGCAGAGACGCACTCGGGAGCTTCTTGAGAGGGACATTAGTCTTGTCAGCGTAATTCAGGTAATGCTAGTCCGACGGATCTTGTCGTGTAAACGTCGGCCTCTCCGGATGTGGGAGTTCAACCCAGAAGGTCCGCGGACTATTCAGCACTTCTTCGGCATGACGCTCAAAGGGATGTGTAAGTTATTCTTCGGACCACAAGTAAAGTGTCCGGACACCATCGAGGATGTGGGCCTGAGCTGCAACTGCCCAGATACCCAAGTAAGTAACCCAGAAACCGAACACTTCGTTTATATTTATCATAACATTATTTTGAAAACCATCCGCAGCCAGGATTGGCTCAGCAAGGCGGAGAAAATCAGGTGTCCGGCACCGCTTCCCGAAGGCTCGCCTAGTCCTTCCATAGCCAGGATGCTTAGTCGTGTGCTAAGTCAAGTGCCCTCGGGGAAAGACGAAGGGAAGAACAGAGAAGCAGAGCTTCACACATTGCACATCCAAACCGGGGGAATTACTATCTCCATGGAGGAGGATAGTCGGGGAGGGGAATCTATGGTCAACTACCCCCGCGGGAAGAAGAGGGCCGCCTCCGAAGACTTGGAGACGGAGGTGCCTAGACAAGGGAATAAAACATCACCAGGGGGCCCTGCCCCGGAGGGCGTTCTCACCGCGCCATGCCCGCAAACAGGCCAGCCTTCAGCCGAGCTGTAAGTTAATCGTAAATACAAAGCTACTGCTTCCTCCTCCAAGAATAATAACGAGGATCCATTCTTTGCAGTCCGGCTAGTAGCTCTTCTCGACAGAGTTCGTCTTCAGGGGATCTTCTTCCGGAGATGATGGAGAGTGAAACCCCACCTGCCTCTCCGCCTCATGGGGCGGGCGACCCCGAGGTGTCGTCACGGAGGAGTCCGGATTTGCCGAGGCCAGAAGCAAATACTTCGGTCGCCCTGAGCCCGGAGCGTTCGGCTCCCACGGGGGGCGATAAGAAGGGTCCGGCACAATTCGGCGACCGGCCAGACACGCTAACGGGCCTTCTGGAGCAAGCTGCTCTCTCGGAAGGTCACCGTTCATTAATGAGCACGGTGCTTGAGAAGATTTCATCCGCCACAAGCGGGTTGAATGAAGCTTTTACGAGCCTGCTCAAAGGCTTTGAGGTATATAATGAAATACATAATTTTTTGGTTGTGGCGCACACACTAGGTGTGCTCCGTATAGATAGTAGCCCCTGAGACTCTGGTTGCCAGCCCAAGGCGGCAAATGGAGGATCACATTCTTAAGTAATGATCGCACTGTATTCATGCGCAGGTGGCTAAGGGTCCGGCGGCCGACCGGACCGCTGAAGTCGCCGCACTGAGGCGACAGATTGAAGTTGTGGACGCTGACATCACGCTTGTGAGCAAGCGGCTTAACGAGTCACAGAGTATGTGCTCTGTTTTCCTTGTTTTTATAGGAAATATTAAAAGGAGCATAATGTTAATGTGATATGCTTCGACTGCAGGCGGAGCTGCTGGCGTGGAGGCCCTGAGGGCGGAGCTTGCCCTAGCCAAAAAACAAGCCCGGGCTAGCAATGCGGCTGCCCCAAAGGCGGCCGAAGATTTGAGAGCCGAATAGGCTGCTCATCGCCGAAGCGAAGATAAAATAGCCGAGATGGCTATGGAGCTGAAAAACACCGCCGGTCGGTATGAGCTCCTTGAAAAGGAGAATCAGGCAAAGTCGGCTGACCTGAAGAAGGCCCTTAATGCGGCCAAGGAGATGTGTTCCGAAATTAGGGATGCGTGGGAGGAGCTTCGACAGGCCGGAGAAATCACGGCTGGAAGCCCATTTTTATTGCGGATGAAGTTCTTAGATCCAAAGTAGGCTCCTCTGGATCGGCGCTGGAGCGCTGCAGATGCGTATGCGGATCTGGTGAAAAGTACGGCTGATGCGACCAAGTTTTTTGAAGGTTAAAAAGATAGTGAAGTAGAAAGGTTGTTCTGGTCGCAATTCAGTGCTGCAACGCGCCCGTTGCAATTGAGTGAAAGGATGGCCGCTGTGGCCGAGCTCCATAGGTTGTCCGGTCTTGCAATGAGGTCTGTAATAGACCATCTATGGCCGAAGGGGTCGAAGCCGGATAGTTATTTAGGTTTAGTGCAACAATTCCTTGGCGCCGTATCACGAATCGATGCCATGAAGAGGTCGGTGTGCATAGAGGGTGCGCGGATGGCTCTTTCCCATGTTAAAACATATTGGGCAGATATGGAGGCCACCATCATTGCAACCCAGAATCCGGCAGGGAGCCAGGATCCGGCCGAGCACTACTTGGAGCAGGTAACAGAAGGTGCTCATTTAATAGAGGCTCAGTGCTCGAAGAATGTCATGTTCGAGTGACAAATCGTTTCATTGTAAAAACAATTTTATTTTAATTATAGAGGCTATGTTTATACTTTCTCCCGAAAGTGTTATTGTGCCTCCTGTGCGGCCATTTGATGTGTATATAACCTGAAAGTTAGCAGTCGTGGGCTTCAGCCCCCATGCATACAATGCGGGGGTGTTCGCAAAAATGTGCGTACACTATTAGGGAAAACCCTAGTAGTAGCGCGGGTTTTGAGGCTAGCAGCAGCACAGGTTGACGCGCTACTAATAAGGCGCTACAGCTAACTTATAGTAGTAGCGCGGTCCGTACCCGCGCTACTACTGTTGACGATATCAGCAGCGCTTTTGCCGAACGCGCTACTACTACTGACGATATCAGTAGCGATTTCGCAGTCCCTGCTACTGCTATGTCTTTCATCATTCCCCCCCCCTACCCCTTTCCCTTTCAGTTTCCCTTTCAGATACTAGATACTAGGTACTGCTACTAGATATCAAATTCATAAACCATTACTGGGTAGTACTCCCTTCGTTCCAAATTACTCGTCGTGGTTTTAGTTCAAACCACGACGAGTAATTTGCAACGAAGGGAGTACTAGATAACAATTTTATGCATAGTCAACATGCATCCTCAAGCAGTACAAGGTCATATCAACGGCGATCATCATATGTAGTTCTAGATGATATTGACGATGATCATCATATGTAGTTCTAGATGATATAGCCACACACACATATGTAGTTCTAGATGATATAGCCGCACACACATATGTAGTTCTAGATGATATCGAAGACAATCATCATCCTCAAGCCTGGGCGGTTGGTGTTCCTGATAGTAATTAGGATGGCATGTCCAACACGAAGATTCTTACCATCGAGGAATTTCTTCCACCCAACCGAGTTTAAGTGTGTGCAACCGTCTGTGTCCACGCGGTAAGTACAGGTTGTGATGGAGCCCCTTGAAGTAAGGCGTAGTCCAGCTGAGCCTTCTTTATCAGGCTCGATACCATAACTCACAGAGATGCTCTTTGCCAATTTTTGAATAATAAAAACATATCAATTAATAAATAGCCTCGCAAATAAGTACATATGGATTATCTACACTATTAATAGTTTCCTTAGATTCTACACAAATAAGCATGTGATCAAACTCTACACTAAAACATATCGTCGACTAGATTCCACACAACATACCATATCATTGGACTGTACAATAAGTATTTCATCGGATGATTTGCATTTGTAAGTATAACATACCATATCATGTCGATCAACCATGGTATTTGTCAGGCGGGTCACGAATGGCACCCCGACAAAGTCAGCACGTGGCGGAATTATGTCCCACAGGTTGGACACCTCCTCCTCGCTCAGCCTTGTTCTTTGAGCTATTATGGCTTCATGAAGTGGGTCCTCATCATCTTCATCGAGTGGGTCCTCATTATCTTCATCGTCTTCATCATCTTCGTCATCTTCATCATCTTCCACCATGTTGAGATAAATGACAGCCAGCTTGGGTCTTTCTGCTCTGAAGGAGAAGCTGATCAACTCACCACCAGTAAGACGCATGCGAGCGACAAAACGGGCCCATCCATCTCCTCCAATCTGCGACATATTGCGTCCTTTCTCGACCTCCATAGTGTACGCCCCCTAGGAGCCTCAAATGTCACAGTGTCTCCTGTCAGCTTGTTGAATTTCAACCTCACATTGCATGGGACGATCTGTGTAAAATAAGCAAAATGACACAATGCAGTAATGCCAACACTAAAAATAAAATAGTTATTACATTCCATCTAATTTCTTACCGCCGCATGACGAAAACTCGGCTGGAAGTAGATGCCGAACAGCTTGCCAGTTGCAAGGCTGCTGGCGCACCTTGACTTGCACAGTCGACATAGTGGTGGTGGTGGTGGCGCCATTTTTCCTAAAGCAATATGAGCAAAGGATTAACGATCCACTTCACATGAAAGAAAAATAGTAGCATGTGATATTTTTGGTTCTTCCGCGGGAAGCAATTTGATGGACAATTATAATCCTAAGATCTAGTAATATATTAGATGACAAGGTACCACCTACATTTTGCCAAAAAGTAACTTATTAAAAAAACAAAAGCAACTACGTACCTATCCATGTACAGAAAAAATAACAATAAAATGGTGCATACTAAATCAACTAAATGAACTAGCCTACTAAATCAACTAAATCAAAATGTTCTAAATCAACTAAATCAACTAGCCTACTAAATCAACTAAATCATATCAACTAAATCAAAATGTTGCATATGAACTAGCCTACTAAATCAAAATGTAGCAGGCAGGAGGGAGAAGGAGGGGCGACTCGAGGAGGGAGAAGAGAGTAGGACGGAGGAGGAAGGCGGAGCGAGGAGGGGCCGGCCGGTGGCCAGTGGAGGGAGGACGAAGGAGGAAGGCGGAGCGAGGAGAGGCCGGCCAGCGGCGAGTCGAGGGAGGACGGAGGAGGAGGCCGGTACCGAGTCCTGCAAGGAGGAGGAGGTGATGGCGGCGCAGAGGGAGGACCGGTGCGGGGGATTGAGAGGGGATCCAGTGAGTGTGTGACTATGAGTGGATTGGATAGAGGAGAGGGGATGGGAGATGGAATGGCTTAGCAGTAGCGCGCTATAGAGAAAGACGCTACTGCTAAACTACCTAGCAGCAACGCCTTTCACAAAGAAGCGCTACTGCTATGTGTCAGCATGTAAAAATAGACTTAGTTCAATGTATCAAAAATACATTGATCATCAACGATATTTTTGTGTACAATCTGATTTGTCAATATGAGTCCTCACCGGTTTAGGAACCGGTGAAGACTCATATTGCAGCCAAAAATTCTACACATAGAGTTCAATGAAGACCAAGTGCTTGTCAAAGTTTGAGCGAGGTGGGACTAAACTTTTGTATTAAACTTAGCAGTAGCGCTTATTGGTGAAATGCGCTGCTACTATGCTATGTAGCAGTAGCGCTCGTCGTTATAACATGTTGCTGCTATAACTAGCCTCGCAGCGGCCTCGTGGGAATTATAGCAGTAGCGCGTCTTTGAGCGGGCGCGCTACTTCTATATTTATTTCTGCAGCGAGTTAATCTTGAGCTCGCTACTGCTAATTAGCAGCAGCGCCTTATTTTAAAGCGCGCTGCTGATAAGATTCTATGTATAGGCTTTTCCCTAGTAGTGGTAATCACACTTGATCCAACGTCTTGGTCCATTAAGGAGGTGATCGCACGTCGAACTAGGCAACCGGACTATATAGCTTTAACACTTTCACTTAGCCATAGGAGTTTGACGGTGGGGCTACTATGTAGCCCCTGGTACCTTCGCGTGCATCCGGATACGGGCGCGTGTGTACATGACCGGGAAACGGTCCTTCGTTAATGCGGAGGAATCCTAATGATTTCGATGAGTCCTCGAGTGGTTGACCAGTCTCTCGCTATATCATGACAGTCAGTTTTCGGCTTTCTCTACTGAGGGGCTCATCCGGAATAACCAGGGCACAATCGCAGTAGTTCTCCTTTGGCCGCCTTAGCCGATAGAAGCGGAACGTAAGGCGGCAAACCCAGGAGCCAGGCAAACCCAACATTTGACCAAAGACATGATTCGGAGCTGATGCATATAAGGCCTAACTCGCGACGCCGAACACTCCCGAAGGTGTTCGGACTTTATAACATATACTGGGCTGAGTAGCGCCCTTGATTATGAACCCTGTATTTCCAGGTACGTGCATTAGTCTGTCGTGGCGAAATGCCAATAACGCCAGTATCCCCTGTGGGTGTATTGAGTACCCATGGGATGTCAAGCAACAAGAGACAATAAAGAAGGTTTACACAGGGGCTTAATCTAAAGAGAAACCTTTGAGTGGGGCGCTACTACACGTCAGCGCCTTTGTCTCCGTTGTGCCATGTCCTGGGAGGGTATCGCACAAATGGTGTCTGTAAAAAGGAAAACTCATGTAAAAGAGTATGACGTAAGCGTGCGAAGAGTTGGTTATTATCATTGGATAGTAGAAGTGTAAGACATTGTCCTGTTAATAAGGTCAAGCCAAAAGGTGGGCTTTATTGCATGTTTGCAGCCCCTGGGGCCCTCTATGGGATTACATGTATAGCACCCAGCTCAGGTTTATCTGGGTTGTTACCAACGGTGGTGTACCAGACTCGATTAACCGTGTTTGTGGTCTTCATGACCGATCATGCATTCTGATAGGAGAGGCCGCTTAGTGTCCGGCTGCTAGAGCCACCGCATACTCTTTCGCACGTAAGGAACACTCTGTATTTCCGCTAACGGTGATGACACCACGTGGACCGGGCATCTTGAGTTTAAGGTAGGCGTAGTGCGGTACTGCGTTGAAGCGAGCGAAGGCCGTTCTTTCGAGCAATGCATGATAACCACTTCGGAGGGGAGCCATGGTGATGAGTAATTCTTTGCTTCTGAAGTTGTCTGGAGAACCGAATGTCACCTCTAATACGAGGGAGCCCCTGCAGGGGGCCTCAACGCCTGGTATCACCCCTTCAAAGGTGGTGTTACTTTGGCTAATTCTGGATGAGTCTATCCCCATCCTGCAGACAGTGTCCTGGTATATTAGATTGAGAATACTGTCGCCATCCATGAGGACATGAGTGAGATGGTATCCGTCGATTATTGGGTCGAGCACCAAGGCAGCCGATCCTCCGTGCCGCATACTAGTTGGGTAGTCCCTGTGATCAAAGGTGATCGGGCAGGCCGACCAGGGGTTGAGTTTGGGGGCGACGGGCTTTACAGTGTATGCGTCTCTAAGCGCGCGTTTGCGCCTTCTCTTGGCTATGTGAGTTGCGTAGATCATGTTTACTGTTTTTACCTTTGGTGGGAATTTTTTCTGTCCCCTAGTGTTCGGCTGGCGAGGCTCATCCTCGTCTTCACTTGGTGTTTCCCTTCCCTTGTGTTCGGCATTTAACTTGCCGGCCTACTTAAATACCCAGCATTCTCTGTGAGTGTGGTTCACAGGTTTTTTGGGGGTGCCGTGAATTTGGCACAGTCTGTCCAGGACTTTGTTCAGGCCGGACGGTCCCACTTTGTTGCCTTCAAATGGCTTCTTTTGTTGACTGGGTCGAGAGCCCCTGAATCCGGCGTTGACCGCTGTGTTGTCCGGACTTTCTTCCTTGTTTCGACGCTTGTTTTTATTGCACCGTGGCTTCCCGTTGCCATCCCTGATTTCGGATGTGCCTGGGTCGCTGATGCCTCTACGGGCCAACCAGCTGTCTTCACCCGCGTAGAAGTGGGTCATAAGGCTTGTTAAGGCTGCCATTGTCCTCGGCTTTTCTTGGCCGAGGTGTCTGGCAAGCCACTCATCCCGGATACTATGCTTGAAGGCCGCTAGGGCTTCGGCATCCGGACAATCGACAATTTTATTCTTCTTAGTGAGGAATCTATTCCAAAGCTTGCGGGCGGACTCTCCGGGCTGTTGAATTATGTGACTTAAATCGTCAGCGTCCAGAGGTCGGACATAGTTCCCTTGAAAATTGGCCCTGAAAGCGTCCTCAAGTTCCTCCCAACTTCCGATTGAATTTTTGGGGAGGCCTTTCAACCAGTGCCGAGCTGGTCCCTTCAACTTGAGGGGAAGGTATTTGATGGCATGGAGGTCGTCTCCACAAGCCATGTGGATATGAAGGATAAAATCCTCAATCCAGACCCTGGGGTTTGTCGTTTCGTCATATGCCTCTATGTTCACGGGTTTAAAACCCTGTGGAAATTCATGGTCCAGTACCTCTTCGGTGAAGCACAGAGGGTGAGCAGCCCCTCTGTATCTGGACATGTTGTGGCATGTTGTCGACTGTTGTTGTGTCCGGTGTTGATTCCGAACTGGTATTCGACCAGTCTGATCGTTTTGGTGACCATAATCCTGCGCCGGAGCGTGTCCTCTAGATCCATAGATGGACCTCGTCGCGTCGGCCTTTTTGCCCAGGAGCTCACGTAAATCGTGTGCGGCGTCAGTAGCTGCTCTATTGCGGTCATGGAGTGGTTGGTCTGGCCTACTGGTCGTATTGTTCTTCGGCGGAATGGACTCATCATTGAATTCTGGCAGTAGCTTGCGCTTTGGGTAGCTCTTCGTGTGGCGATAGTCGCCGTATTTTTCTTCAGTGTCTAGCACTTTATTCCATCTGCGGTTAAGCGTTTCCAGCGCGGCCTTAAGCCTTTGCTTCTGCTTCTTTAGACTTCTCGCAGTGGCCATAAGCCTTCTGTGGAGGTTATCTCGTTCCAAACGTTTTGCCGGGATGATGAATGCATCGTCATCCGGACTGTGCTCCTCTCCCGAGGCAGGTTGATTAGTTCAGCCCTCAGGATCGCTGTGATCGGGTGTCTGCTCCGGGCTGTGTTCGGCATGACCTGGCTCATCCTGCTCCATCGCTGGGTCCATATGGTCGTTGTTGCCTTTGGAGTTGACTGGGGTGTCGATCTTTCTAGCGATGTTATCGCTATTTTTACTTTGGCTGGACTTAGAGCGATGTCTGCACCGTCGTTTTGGCTTTTGTCCGGGGGTTTTATCCTTCGTTGTGTCTTTTTTGTCGCCATCGTCTTCCTTAGGCGTGTCCACCATGTATATATCATATGATGAGGTGGCAGTCTAGCGCCCCGTAGGCGGTGGTTCCAAATCGTCCCCTGCGCCAACGTCCATACCGTCGGTGTCATCGGAGTCGAAGTCAAGCATGTCTGTTATGTCATCGACAGTGGCTATGAAGTGGGTGGTGGGTGTGCAACGAATTTCTTCGTCGCCTGCTTCTCCCTCAAGCTGGACATAGTTCGGCCAAGAGTCTCCTGACAAAGAGAGAGACCTTAATGAATTCATTATGTCGCCAAAGGGAGAGTCCTGGAAGACATCTGCAGCGGTGAACTCCATTACCGGAGCCCAACCAGATTCGGCAGGCTTGGGGCGCGCGGTCTGGAACCTATAGCCGGATACAAGTCCGGGGATCCAGTGACACAGACTTCCTTGGGGGTGGAGTCTGTGTTTGGCTCTACCGCTGATGAGTATGCGGCCTCCGGGGCGGGGTCCATCCACCCGTCCTCGGTCGATGCGATCTGCCCCGGATTTAGGTCCGGAGCTCTTGTAGGTGCGATATCGTGACTGTTCGGCGCTCCTAGCGTAGGCTCGAATCCGTCGAAGATCAGGTCTCTGCGGATATCGGCCGTGTAGTTCAACTTTCTGAACCTGACCTGATGGCCGGGGGTGTAGCTGTCGATCTGGTCCAGATGGCCAAGTGAATTGGCCCGTAGTGCGAAGTCGCCGAACACGAAGATCTGTCCGGGGAGAAAAGTCTCACCCTGGACCGCGTTGTTGTTGATGATTGAAGGAGCCATCGAGCCTTGTAGCAACGGCACAGAGCAATTCTCAATGAAAGCACCAATGTCGGTGTCAAAACCGGCGGATCTCGGGTAGGGGGTCCCGAACTATGCGTCTAAGGCTAATGGTAACAGGAGGCAGGGGACACGATGTTTTACCCAGGTTCGGGCCCTCTCGATGGAGGTAATACCCTACTTCCTGCTTGATTGATCTTGATGATATGAGTATTACAAGAGTAGATCTACCACGAGATCGTAGAGGCTAAACCCTAGAAGCTAGCCTATGATGATTATGATTGTTCTTGTCCTACGGACTAAAACCTCCGGTTTATATAGACACCGGAGGAGGCTAGGGTTACACAGAGTCAGTTACAAAGAAGGAGATATAACATCCGAATCGCCAAGCTTGTCTTCCTCGCAAAGGAGAGCCCCATCCGGACATGGGACAAAGTCTTGAGTCTTGTATCTTCACGGTCAAACAATCCGGCCAAAGTATATAGTCCGACTATCCGGATACCCCCTAATCCAGGACTCCCTCACTTAGCTTTGGGTTCAATCTTGCAGTGTCCTTACCCAGTGACAATAGGGGTTGCAAGGCACATATTGTATTGTTGCCATCGAGGATAAAAAGATGGGGTTTATATCATATTGCATGAGTTTATCCCTCTACATCATCTCATCTTTCTTAATGTGTTACTATGATCTTATGAACTTAATACTCTAGATGCATGATGGATAGCGGTCGATGTGTGGAGTAATAGTAGTAGATGTAGGCAGGAGTCGGTCTACTTGTCACGGACGTGATGCCTATATACATGATCATGCCTAGATAATCTCATAATTATTCGCTTTTCTATCAATTGCTTGATAGTAATTTGTTCACCCACCAAAATACTTATGCTATCTTGAGAGAAGCCACTAGTGAAACCTATGGCCCCCGGGTCTATCTTTTATCATATAAGCTTTCAATCTACTTTTATTTGCATCTTTACTTTTCCAATCTATATTATAAAATACCAAAAAATATATTTATCTTATCATACTATCTCTATCAGATCTCACTTTCGCAAGTGGCCGTGAAGGGATTGACAACCCCTTTATTGGGTTGGTTGTGAGTTCTTTGTTTGTTTGTGTAGGTGCGTGGGACTTTTGAGGAGCCTCCTACTGGATTGATACCTTGGTTCTCAAAAACTGAGGGAAATACTTACGCTACTATTGCTGCATCACCCTTTCCTCTTGAAGGAAAACCAACGCAAGCTCAAGACGTAGCAAGAAGGATTTCTGGCACCGTTGCCGGGGAGGTCTTCGCTCAAGTCAATACATACCAAGTACCCATCATAAACTCAACTCTCTCGCATTTACTTTATTTGCCATTTGCCTCTCGTTTTCCTCTCCCCCACTTCACCCTCGCCGTTTTATTTGCCCTCTCTTTCGCTTGCCTTTTTCTGTTTGCTCGTGTGTTAGATCGTTTACCTTGTCTTAATGGCTAGTCCTCCTATCCTTGTTATCACTCCCAAACATGAAATTCTTAATTTTAAGCAAAGGGAGGGAGAAAATTTAAAAGATGCTTGGCATAGAATTTGCAATGCTCAAAATAAATCTACTAGGAAGCTTTGTACTTCCGTACTTCTTTGCAATTTTTATGTAGGCATTACTCCTTGGAATAGATGCGTTCTTGATACCGTTATCGGAGGAGATTTCTTGAGTAGCCATACGTTTGATGCTTATAATGCTATGTTAGATTTGTTTGGACCACCACCTCTTTTGGTTAATGGAACCGTTTTAACTTTAGAACATGTGATGTAACGGCTTCAGATTATTGAAAATAAAATTGCCACTGTTGAGTTGATTGAAAATTTGGATAAAAAGATTCATAATCACATTACCCAATATGGATCTAGGGTTGGAGTTACTTTGAAATTTTTTAAAGAGAAAGAACCTATAGTTAATGAAAAAAGAGATCTAGACTCTGCAAGAATCGGTAAACTTGAGGATATCATTACCAATTTAGGGTCGGCGTTTTCTTCCGTGAAAAACACTCCAAATCCTCCTACAAAAACTGCCAAATTTATCTATGTTCCTAAAAGGAAGGGTGAATCTTCTAGTAAGGGGAATGCGGATCTCAAATCAATAAGTGTTCATCCCAATTGTCTTTATCATTAAGGAACATTTTGCTACAAATGAATTTCTTGATTTCTTGCCTAAGGGTTTAATCATTGCTAAAAAGGGAGAAACCCCTAATAATTATAAGTGCTCTATTGAGGATTTGAGTGCCAAAGATGGCACTACTTAGATCTATCCTCGCTTTTATGCCTAGCTAGGGGTGATAATTGATAGCGCTAGTTGGGAGGCAACCCAATTTTATTTGTGTTTTTTGTTTTTGTTTCTGTTTAGTAAGATATTTTGCATCTACCTTCTGTTTAGATGTGTTTTTATGTTTTAATTAGTGTTTGTGCCAAGTAGAACCTATAGGATAACCTATGGTGATAGTTGATTTGATTCTGCTGAAAAACAGAAACTTTGCGCGCATGAAATTAGTTTTGTTAAATCACATAAACGCGATTTTGTGTTGATTATTTTTGCTGCAGATCAATAGACAAAATTTCCAGGTCTTCCTATTTTTGTAGGATTGTTAGAGTTCCATAAGTTTGTGTTAGTTACAGATAGCTACATACTGTTCTGTTTTTGATAGATTCTGTTTTTTGTGTGTTGTTTTGTAACATCCCAAAAATTCTAAATTTTGGAATGTTATAATAAATAGATAGATTTGTTTGTTTGTTTGAATTGTTGTGTGATTGATTGAGTGAAATTTGAAACTTTTTGAAAGTTAAATGAGAGGGAATAAAAGGACTTTCCCAAACTTTCATTTTTGCTTTCTGATCTCCGTGAATTCAAATATTTCTCATCACAAAACCCTGGAGAGAGGATAACATGACTTCTTCCATTTAAATGAAAAAGGGGTGTTGAAAATATTTGAATTTCATTTGGAAATATTTTCTAATTCATAAACTTCATGCAACTCAGTGATTTTCACGAGCGAAGATAAAATGACTTCTTCAAATTATATGAAATATGAGTTGGGAGTTTCAAAGAATTAAATTCAAAGTTCTTTTGAATTTATTTTCAATTTGGAGTTATTTGAGTTTTATTCAAATTATTTTTCTCCAAAAACAAAATATATGGAAAATAGGGTAACATGATTCCCTACATCAGAAAATTGGAGAGAAATTAATTTGAAGTCATTTTGGTATTTTAAAAATGATTTTTATTGGATTTTATTGGACCAGTAACACTGTGTGAATTATTAGAATTTTTGTGAATTTTATTTGAAGCTAAAATAATGTTCATGTTGTAGAAAATCTTTTTCTGCAAATTTTGGTATATTATATGCTTATATAAAAGTTTTAGTCATTTTTTTTAGTTCTCTGAAATTTTTGTTTAAAAAAAAAATACCGCAGCGCCTTGGGCCAAAGGCCCAAGCCGCCAAAACCACCGGCCAGCCACAAGGCCATCACACGCGCCGCACCAAGGGAGCCAGGGAGCCGCTCCTTTTCCTTTTTCCTAATACTAGTAGGATTTGATCCCGTTTCGTTTATTCCGATTTGTTTCTAGATCTTTTCCCTTTTGTTTCCTAATCCTAATCTATTTCTTGTCCCCTACCCCAAGCAAAACCCTCCCTTCCCCAATATAAATACCCAAGCACCCCCCCCTCTAGCACATCAAATCAACACCTCTCCTCTCCTCTCCTCACCCCACGTCGCTGCGCCACCTCGCCGGAGTTCGCCGGACCACCGCCGCCATTGCCGCCCCGCCCCACCACCTCCGGCCATCCTAGCCACCCACCGACCCTACCGTCCCTTCCCCGACGCCAGAGGGCCACCGGAGGACGTCACCGGAGCTCCACCAGAACCCCATCATCGGAACTGCTACAGTAAATCCCGACCTACTTTTTTTTTCGTTCTGTTTTTTTTCAGAATAGTTTCAATCTTGTAAAATCCATAGTTAATTATCTACGAGGTATTTTTGAGTGATTCCAACTGCCTTGGATCACAAATTTTATGAAGTTTCTGTTAGTTCAATTGTATTTCATATTTGAGCAGTTTAAATTTGTGTTTGTATGAATTTTCTCAAATCACTAGATTTGAGATATTTTGAGTTAGGAATATTATTTTCGACCGATTCTTTTTGCTCCTGGTCTCTAGGACCTTTGTTTATCCAGTAGTATTTAGTATTTTATTTTCAGGTTAATTTAAATTAGGTTTTTAGCAAAACAGTACTGTTTTAGTTATAGTTTTGGTTTAGTCTTTTCTTTATTGTTTTTATTAGTTTCAAATTATTTCTTTTTTTCACTCTTGAAAAATTTAGTTTTGTTTCTGTTAGTCAACAAAAGAAAATTTTGTTTTTATTTAAAAAAAAAATTCTTAGTTTTGTATGAAAACTTGTTTAGGTCATAGTTAGTGTTTTATAAAAGCTTTTTATTTGTTTCTTTTTGCAAATAAAATTTTATGGAAAAAATACTTTCTGTTAAATTAGTTATTTTACATTTTATTTTCTGTTAATTTATTAGTTTAGTATTTTAATTGTTGTTAAATTTTTACTTACGGCAAAACTATATTAGATGTTTGTAGCAAAGTCATAGATCTTCGTTAGTAGTTTTTCTTTGTAGTTTTATTTGAAGTTTCTTTTGATTTTTGTTTGAGTTTTATTATCGATTTTCCTTGCTGTTTTGATTTTTATTTCGAGTGCTAAAATTGTTTGCTAGGATGTTTGCTTATGTGAATGCTATGTTTGACTATATAGATTTTAAACGGAGTGACGATTAGTTCTACCAAGTCATTTTCTGACAGCGTTGTTATCTTCATCAAGTATTACCAGGCAAGTTCACTTTGACCATGCTTTCATACCTATGTTTTATTGCATTTAGTGTCATCTTCGCAACAATCCCTCCAGTAGTGATATTGAATTCTTGTAGTTGATTAGTATGCATGAGGTAGGAACCCATCACCCTGTTACCAAGCCCGGGACGTTATTTATTTTAATGCTACGCTATAGTAGACGGGGTTTGGTATGAGTGCTCGAGAGTGGTGTGAAGAAGGAGGACTCTACGTCAATGACGACAACTCCATGATGGCATCTGCAAGGACTGCATTTTCAAGGCCTCAAGACTTCAAGACTCGAGACAAGAATTCAATACACACTACTGGGTGAAGGACGGTTGACGGGCACCCTGGAGAAACCAGTGGTTGGCCGGGATGCATGGAGAAGCGCCATGACATCTTGCGGAAAGCTTCACCCAGACTCAAAGAGACGGAAGAATACTTCATGCCCGGAAGCTTACCTGTGCAACCGCAAGTCACTATGGGCTCTGGCTTGGTTGACCTTAGTTGTGACTCTGGCTGGGACGGTGCTAGCAGATGTAGAACTACGGTAGGATTGGATGAGCACCGGACAGTGGTCAGAGGAACTCTTCGGAAGACCATGTTTCGGTCATCTTGTTCTCAAACACCCTGAAGTGCGAGAACGTAAAGAGAGGGATCGAATCTTGCGGGTAAAGTGTACAAACCTCTGCAGAGGGTTTAAACCTAATCGATTAGCCGTGTCCCCGGTTACGGACAATTTGAGCCTCTGGACTTGGATCTATCTCAGAACTCTCAACACTGGACTGATAACTTAATTGTGGGCAACCTATGATGATTTTGGGCTATGAGACATCGGTTGGCGGAACCATGTCATGATAGAAAACTCCATAGTACAGACTTCACTTTTGCCTTTGATGTAGGTAAAATAAAACCAGCTTTTACGCAAACAAAATTCAGATACAGAGCCACAAAGCCATAATGCATATAGTATAGTTTTATCATCTGTTCTTTTTATTGTGATCTTGCCGGTACATTCAATGTACTGACCTACACGGCTGCAACGTATCATGTTGCAGATATTTCCTCGACGAGTAAGAATTACGATACAGGGTTACGGTCTACACTCAACCTGCCGATGGCGTTGATGGGACTCCACACCCGTTTGATTGTTTCCGCTGAGTATTATGAGGTATATATCATTTTACGTTATTTATACATGTGATTGCACTTTGATATATACATTGATGTACTGTGTGTGCCAGCATACTGATCCAGGGATGGCACAGTAACACAGAGGCTTGACCGTCTGAGGTCGGGTCGCTACAGAAATGGTATCAGAGCACATGTTGACTGTAGGACGTGACCCTAGAAATCGGAAAGCCCTTGGACAGGATTTCTCAAAAACTTTATTTTCAAAAAGACTCTTACTCCTCATCTTTTCTGATTTTATCAAATAGACACTCTCACCTCAAATAGTTAGAATATACACCTTTCCCTTTTGACCACACGGAAGATCAACTGAAGTCGCTCCAAGAATTAAAGATATCGGACAACTGATGGCCATTTCAGAGTAAACAGGATTTCACCATGCGTTGGAAGAATTGCAGCTGCAACAATTGAAGACTCCGAAGACTTGAAGAATTTGAAGTTCCTGAAGAATTATTTGACCTTTAGAGACCAAACCCTGTTATACACCTACGTTAGATGCGACGATTTGTGAGCTGTCATTTGTTTGATGTTTTCCGACAGCCACAAAGTAAAACTTGTTTCTTCAAAAACTATCGTTTGTATTGTGTGTATCCCTCCCCACCTCTCTCATATCTCATCCCAAAACTTTTGGACCCCATAGATGATGAATGAAGTTGGACTGATATTCTCTGGACCGAAGACTCAGCCGGAGGCAGAGCTATGGATTCAGAACATGGAGAATCACTTCGGGAGCAATTTGGTTTCAAGGAAGAATGAAGTATCGTACGCTCTTCAGTACTTTGAAGGAAGTGCTGCAACCTGGTGGAATATGCATCAAGCCATACAAGGATTTAATGGAGCAAGAACTTGGGAGGAATTCAGGAAGACCCTGTTGAGATCACGTCTCATCCGGAAGCACTATGATAACCCGAAGAAGAAACCTTGTGCCTGCAAGATTTGCGGAGAAATAGGACACACCCAGGAGGAACACAAGGATGGATGCCCTCATTGTGAGGAGAAACACCCAGCTGAGGAATGCCCAACTAGTCAGGTGACTTGTTTCTTGTGTGAAGGAACCACCCACTACCCGACTCAGTGTCACATTTACCCCATGGTGCAACAAACTATTCAGGAGCAGGAAGAAGGAATGAAAGAAGCCCTCCGAGAAGTTATGAAAGAACCTGTGATGAAGGAATGTGTTGAAGACCCTGATGGAGAAGGCCTCAACAGATTTTACTCCAATGCCTGCTATTCATGTGGAGAAGAAGGACATTTTTCACAGTATTGCACCAAGGAAAGAAAAGAGTATCTGGGATACTTCCCGACGGAAGCAATAGAGTTTGATCCACAGGGAATAAAAGGTTTGATCAGAACGAAGAAACCCCGGAAGAGAAAAAAACAAAGACACCCTCAGAACAACCCAATTTTTGCAAAGAGGGACAAGAGTCATATTACCTGTTTTGAATGTAAGGACGTCGGGCATTATGCCAATCATTGTCTTGAAAGGAAGCAAGGAACTCAAGGAGCAGGCACCATCTCCAAGAAGCCCAAAGACTTATCGAAAGTTATGTGTTTTCATTGCAAGGAAGCAGGACATTATGCTACTAAATGTTCCTACAAGAAGGAAGCTGGAGTTGAGTAGTTGGAATTTTGATATGGATAATAAGAGTGGTAGAAACCAATTTTTCTTTTCATGATTACAATAAGTTGAGTTATGTAATGGGTGCTCAGAGTTTGTAATGGATTCATGAAATCAATAAAGTTAAGGTGACATGTTTTCATATGTTTAATTGTATGAGTTGTTACTCTATGAACACGGATTTTGACCATTTTCGAGGATATGAGAAATATGGTCTATGGATGGATTTGTGAATTTCATTTTAAGGGTGATAGTACCCTATGAAGAACACTAGACCAATGGAAATGGAAATGTGTCCCACAGGTTGGAGTTTGGAAAAAAAATGAGTTGAAGTTTTATCTTTGATATGATGGTATTAAGAAATGAAATGTTATTGGATTTAAAGTGGTGTAATGTTGGAAAATGGAGCAATTGTAACTCCAAGGATGAGTGAAAGTGGTACAAGTGTTGAAGTGGGCTCATAACCCACAGGCCCAGGAATTAATAAGGATCAAGTACCCACTGGAGAAAGAAATTTTGGGAATAGACTACGATTTGATCAACCGACGATTCTATAGGAGTTTACGCAAAACCTGAGAGTTGTTAAGGAACGATAGATGTTTGTTTGGCCTGCAGAATCAATGGATTTTTCCGAACTTGGTTCGTCGACAAGAGAAATTCTGCAATGCTTGTGAGGATGACCGAGTGTTAGAATGCGAGATTCGCTAAACCATGTACAAGGTAATGATTTGGGTGCGGGATGGATTGATCACCATGCCGACTTACTCTTATTATTCGCCTTGCTATATGGGATGGTAAACCTGAGTGACTTACCTATAGTAGAGAGACAACGATCAAAACCTTGTTTAAACCTTAGAATGGTATAGGTATTTCTTTTCCCCTTGTACAAGGCAGTTGTTGCCAACCGTAGAAAATACGGTGAGGTTCAAACCAGACCCGTTTTCTGCAGGAGAAACCATAAATCGTTGACCACCATGAGATATCGATAGTTGTTTAGAATTGGCGCCAGACCTATCGGCTATGAAGACCCAATCTCGGAATAACCTTACCAAGATGAAAGGACAAAAGAATTGAGGAAAAGCTTATGCCACTACCGAAAGAGCCCAGAGAAGGATTTATCCTTACAATCTGAGAAGACCAACACTGTCAACGATAAGGATGGAGTATATGAGTTTTGATGGAATTGTAACGATGCTTCTAAGGGTGGTAGCACCCGAGACCCCGGAGATGATCGATGGATTTTTGAAGACCCCCAAACCCTAACCTATTTCTTGCTAGCCTCTCCGAATCTCGAGGACGAGATTCATTTTAAGGGTGGTAGATTTGTAACATCCCAAAATTCTAAATTTTGGAATGTTATAATAAATAGATAGATTTGTTTGTTTGTTTGAATTGTTGTGTGATTGATTGAGTGAAATTTGAAACTTTTTGAAAGTTAAATGAGAGGGAATAAAAGGACTTTCCCAAACTTTCATTTTTGCTTTCTGATCTCCGTGAATTCAAATATTTCTCATCACAAAACCCTGGAGAGAGGATAACATGACTTCTTCCATTTAAATGAAAAAGGGGTGTTGAAAATATTTGAATTTCATTTGGAAATATTTTCTAATTCATAAACTTCATGCAACTCAGTGATTTTCACGAGCGAAGATAAAATGACTTCTTCAAATTATATGAAATATGAGTTGGGAGTTTCAAAGAATTAAATTCAAAGTTCTTTTGAATTTATTTTCAATTTGGAGTTATTTGAGTTTTATTCAAATTATTTTTCTCCAAAAACAAAATATATGGAAAATAGGGTAACATGATTCCCTACATCAGAAAATTGGAGAGAAATTAATTTGAAGTCATTTTGGTATTTTAAAAATGATTTTTATTGGATTTTATTGGACCAGTAACACTGTGTGAATTATTAGAATTTTTGTGAATTTTATTTGAAGCTAAAATAATGTTCATGTTGTAGAAAATCTTTTTCTGCAAATTTTGGTATATTATATGCTTATATAAAAGTTTTAGTCATTTTTTTAGTTCTCTGAAATTTTTGTTTAAAAAAAAAATACCGCAGCGCCTTGGGCCAAAGGCCCAAGCCGCCAAAACCACCGGCCAGCCACAAGGCCATCACACGCGCCGCACCAAGGGAGCCAGGGAGCCGCTCCTTTTCCTTTTTCCTAATACTAGTAGGATTTGATCCCGTTTCGTTTATTCCGATTTGTTTCTAGATCTTTTCCCTTTTGTTTCCTAATCCTAATCTATTTCTTGTCCCCTACCCCAAGCAAAACCCTCCCTTCCCCAATATAAATACCCAAGCACCCCCCCCTCTAGCACATCAAATCAACACCTCTCCTCTCCTCTCCTCACCCCACGTCGCTGCGCCACCTCGCCGGAGTTCGCCGGACCACCGCCGCCATTGCCGCCCCGCCCCACCACCTCCGGCCATCCTAGCCACCCACCGACCCTACCGTCCCTTCCCCGACGCCAGAGGGCCACCGGAGGACGTCACCGGAGCTCCACCAGAACCCCATCATCGGAACTGCTACAGTAAATCCCGACCTACTTTTTTTTTCGTTCTGTTTTTTTTCAGAATAGTTTCAATCTTGTAAAATCCATAGTTAATTATCTACGAGGTATTTTTGAGTGATTCCAACTGCCTTGGATCACAAATTTTATGAAGTTTCTGTTAGTTCAATTGTATTTCATATTTGAGCAGTTTAAATTTGTGTTTGTATGAATTTTCTCAAATCACTAGATTTGAGATATTTTGAGTTAGGAATATTATTTTCGACCGATTCTTTTTGCTCCTGGTCTCTAGGACCTTTGTTTATCCAGTAGTATTTAGTATTTTATTTTCAGGTTAATTTAAATTAGGTTTTTAGCAAAACAGTACTGTTTTAGTTATAGTTTTGGTTTAGTCTTTTCTTTATTGTTTTTATTAGTTTCAAATTATTTCTTTTTTTCACTCTTGAAAAATTTAGTTTTGTTTCTGTTAGTCAACAAAAGAAAATTTTGTTTTTATTTAAAAAAAAAATTCTTAGTTTTGTATGAAAACTTGTTTAGGTCATAGTTAGTGTTTTATAAAAGCTTTTTATTTGTTTCTTTTTGCAAATAAAATTTTATGGAAAAAAATACTTTCTGTTAAATTAGTTATTTTACATTTTATTTTCTGTTAATTTATTAGTTTAGTATTTTAATTGTTGTTAAATTTTTACTTACGGCAAAACTATATTAGATGTTTGTAGCAAAGTCATAGATCTTCGTTAGTAGTTTTTCTTTGTAGTTTTATTTGAAGTTTCTTTTGATTTTTGTTTGAGTTTTATTATCGATTTTCCTTGCTGTTTTGATTTTTATTTCGAGTGCTAAAATTGTTTGCTAGGATGTTTGCTTATGTGAATGCTATGTTTGACTATATAGATTTTAAACGGAGTGACGATTAGTTCTACCAAGTCATTTTCTGACAGCGTTGTTATCTTCATCAAGTATTACCAGGCAAGTTCACTTTGACCATGCTTTCATACCTATGTTTTATTGCATTTAGTGTCATCTTCGCAACAATCCCTCCAGTAGTGATATTGAATTCTTGTAGTTGATTAGTATGCATGAGGTAGGAACCCATCACCCTGTTACCAAGCCCGGGACGTTATTTATTTTAATGCTACGCTATAGTAGACGGGGTTTGGTATGAGTGCTCGAGAGTGGTGTGAAGAAGGAGGACTCTACGTCAATGACGACAACTCCATGATGGCATCTGCAAGGACTGCATTTTCAAGGCCTCAAGACTTCAAGACTCGAGACAAGAATTCAATACACACTACTGGGTGAAGGACGGTTGACGGGCACCCTGGAGAAACCAGTGGTTGGCCGGGATGCATGGAGAAGCGCCATGACATCTTGCGGAAAGCTTCACCCAGACTCAAAGAGACGGAAGAATACTTCATGCCCGGAAGCTTACCTGTGCAACCGCAAGTCACTATGGGCTCTGGCTTGGTTGACCTTAGTTGTGACTCTGGCTGGGACGGTGCTAGCAGATGTAGAACTACGGTAGGATTGGATGAGCACCGGACAGTGGTCAGAGGAACTCTTCGGAAGACCATGTTTCGGTCATCTTGTTCTCAAACACCCTGAAGTGCGAGAACGTAAAGAGAGGGATCGAATCTTGCGGGTAAAGTGTACAAACCTCTGCAGAGGGTTTAAACCTAATCGATTAGCCGTGTCCCCGGTTACGGACAATTTGAGCCTCTGGACTTGGATCTATCTCAGAACTCTCAACACTGGACTGATAACTTAATTGTGGGCAACCTATGATGATTTTGGGCTATGAGACATCGGTTGGCGGAACCATGTCATGATAGAAAACTCCATAGTACAGACTTCATTTATTCCTTTGATGTAGGGAAAACAAATCAGCTTTTACGCAAACAAAATTCAGATACAGAGCCACAAAGCCATAATGCATATAGTATAGTTTTATCATCTGTTCTTTTTATTGTGATCTTGCCGGTACATTCAATGTACTGACCTACACGGCTGCAACGTATCATGTTGCAGATATTTCCTCGACGAGTAAGAATTACGATACAGGGTTACGGTCTACACTCAACCTGCCGATGGCGTTGATGGGACTCCACACCCGTTTGATTGTTTCCGCTGAGTATTATGAGGTATATATCATTTTACGTTATTTATACATGTGATTGCACTTTGATATATACACTGATGTACTGTGTGTGCCAGCATACTGATCCAGGGATGGCACAGTAACACAGAGGCTTGACCGTCTGAGGTCGGGTCGCTACATGTTTGCTTATTTTGATGCATCTATGGCTAGTATTAAGTGGTATGAACCATAGAGAACTTGAAATATAGTAGGTTTAACACCAATATAAATAAATAATGAGTTCATTACAGTACCTTATGTGGTGGTTTTGTTTTCTTTCACTAACGGAGCTTATGAGATTTCCTGTTGAGTTTTGTGTTGTGAAGTTTTCAAGTTTTGGGTAAAGATTTGATGGACTATGGAATAAGGAGTGGCAAAAGCCTAAGCTTGGGGATGCCCATGGCACCTCAAGATATTCAAGAGTATCCAAAAGCCTAAGCTTGGGGATGCCCCCGGAAGGCATCCCCTCTTTCATCTTCGTTCATTGGTAACTTTACTTGGAGCTATATTTTTATTCGCCACATGATATGTGTTTTGCTTGGAGCGTCATGTATGATATTAGTATTTCCTTTTTAGTTTTCCACAATCATCCTTGCTGTACACACCTTTTGGGAGAAGCCCACTTGATTGAAATTTATTAGAATACTGTATGTGCTTCACTTATATCTTTTGAGCTAGATAGTTTTTGCTCTAGTGCTTCACTTATATCTTTTAGAGCACGGCGGTGGCTTAATTTTGTAGAAGTTGCTAGTCTCTCATGCTTCACTTATATTATTTTGAGAGTCTCTTAGAAAAGCATGGTATTTTCTATGGTTATAAAATTGGTCCTAGAATGGTAGGCATCCAAGTTGGGTATAATAAAAACTATCATAGGAAATGAATTGGATGCTATGATCAATTTGATACATGATAATTGTTTTGAGATATGGAGGTAGTGATATTAAAGTCATGCTAGTTGGGTGATTATGAATTTAAAGGATGCTTGTGTTTAAGTTAGCAAGTCCCGTAGCATGCACGTATGGTTAAAGTTGTGTAACAAATTTGAAACATGAAGTGTCCTTGGATTGTGCATCCTTATGAGTGGCGGTCGGGGACGAGGGATGGTCTTTTCCTACCAATCTGTTCCTCTAGGAGCATGCGCGTAGTGCTTGGTTTTTGATGACTTCTAAATTTTTGCAATAAGTATATGAGTTCTTTTGACTAATGTTGAGTCCATGGATTATACGCACTTTTACCTTTCCATCATTGCTAGCCTCTTCGGTACCGTGCATTGCCCTTTCTCACCTTGAGAGTTGGTGCAAACTTTGCCGGTGCATCCAAACCCCGTGATATGATACTCTCTATCACACATAAAACTCCTTATATCCTCCTCAAAACAGCCACCATACCTACCTATTATTGCATTTCCATAGCCATTCCGAGATATATTGCCATGCAACTTTCCACCGTTCTGTTTATCATCATGACACGCATTACTTTTGTCATATTGCCATTGCATGATCATGTAGTTGACATCGTATTTGTGGCTAAGCCACCATGCATAATTTTTCATACATGTCACTCTTGATTCATTGCACCATCCCGGTACACCGCCGGAGGCATTCATATAGAGTCATATCTTGTTCTAGTTTTGAGTTGTAATTCATGTGTTGTAAATCAATAAAAGTGTGATGATCATCATTATTAGAGCATTGTTCCCGAAAAGAAAAAAAGAAAGGCCAAAAGAAAAAAAGAAAGGCCAAAAGAAAAAAAGAAAGGCAAAGAAAAAAAGGCCAAAGAAAAAAAAGGCCCAAAAAAGGAAGAAAAAAAAGAAAAGAAAAAGGGGCAATGTTACTATCTCTTTTTTTCCACACTTGTGCTTCAAAGTAGCACCATGTCCTTCATATAGAGAGTCTCATATATTGTTCTTAAAAGTAGCACCATGTTCTTCATATAGAGAGTCTCATATGTTGTCACTTTCATATACTAGTGGGAATTTTTTCATTATAGAACTTGGCTTGTATATTCCAACAATGGGCTTCCTCAAATGCCCTAGGTCTTCGTGAGCAAGCAAGTTGGATGCACACCCACTAGTTTTCTTTTGTTGAGCTTTTCATTCATTTATAGCTCTAGTGCATCCGTTGCATGGCAATCCCTACTCCTCATGTTGACATCAATTGATGGGCATCTCCATAGCCCGTTGATTATCCTTGTCAATGTGAGACTTTCTCCTTTTTTGTCTTCTCCACACAATCCCCATCATCATATTCTATTCCACCCATAGTGCTATATCCATGGCTCATGCTCATGTATTGCGTGAAAGTTGAAAAAGTTTGAGATTATTTAAGTACGAAACAATTGCTTGGCTTGTCATCGGGGGTGTAGAATTTGGGAGCATTTTTGTGTGACAAAAATGAAGCATAGCCTAACTATATGATTTTGTAGGGATGAACTTTCTTTAGCCATGTTATTTTAAGAAGACATGATTGCTTTTATTAGTATGCTTGAAGTATTACTATTTCTTATGTCAATATGAACTTTTATTTTGAATCATTTGGATCTGAACATTCATGCCACAATAAAGAAAATTACATCGAGAATTATGCTAGGTAGCATTCCACATCAAAAATTCTGTTTTTTATCATTTACCTACTCAAGGACGAGCAGGAATTAAGCTTGGGGATTCTTGATACGTCTCCAACGTATCTATAATTTTTTATTGTTCCATGCTATTATATTACCCCTTTTGGATGTTTATGGGCTTTATTTTACACATTTATATCATTTTTGGGACTAACCTACTAACCGGAGGCCCAGCCCGTATTGCTGTTCTTTTTGCCTATTTCAGTATTTCGAAGAAAAGGAATATCAAATGGAGTCCAAATGGAATGAAACCTTCAGGAGCGTGATTTTTGGAACGAACGTGATCCAGAGGACTTGGAGTGCAAGCCAAGAAGCAGCCGAGGCGGCCACGAGGGTGGAGGGCGCGCTCACCCCTACAGGGCACGCCCCCTTATCTTGTGGGCCCCTCGGGCGGCCACCGACAACTTCTTCCTCCTATATATACCCACGTACCCCAAAAACATCCAGAAAGCCAACGAAAAACAATTTACACCACCGTAACCTTCTATATCCATGAGATCCATCCTTGGAGCCTTCGTCGGGGCTCCGCCGGAGGGGGAATCAACCACGGAGGGCTTCTACATCAACATCATAGCCCCTCCGATGAGTTGTGAGTAGTTTACCTTCGGGTCCATAGTTATTAGCTAGATGGCTTCTTCTCTCTTTTTGGATTTCAATACCATGTTCTCCCCCTCTCTTGTGGAGATTTATTCGATGTAACTCTTTTTGCGGTGTGTTTTTCGAGATCCGATGAATTGTGGGTTTATGATCAAGTTTATCTATGAGAAATATTTGAATCTCCTCTGAATTCTTTTATGTATGATTGAGTTATCTTTGCAAGTCTCTTTGAATTATCAGTTTGGTTTGGCCTACTAGATTGATCTTTCTTGCCATGGGAGAAGTGCTTAGCTTTGGGTTCAATCTTGCGGTGTCCTTACCAAGTGACAATAGGGGTTGCAAGGCACGTATTGTATTGTTGCCATCAACGATAAAATGATGGGGTTTATATCATATTGCATGAGTTTATCCCTCTACATCATGTCATCTTTCTTAATGCGGTACTCTGTTCTTATGAACTTAATACTCTAGATGCATGTTGGATAGCGGTTGATGTGTGGAGTAATAGTAGTACATGCAGGCAGGAGTCGGTCTACTTGTCGCGGACGTGATGCCTATATACATGATCATGCCTAGATAATCTCATAATTATTCGCTTTTCTATCAATTGCTCGACAATAATTTGTTCACCCACCATAATACTTATGCTATCTTGAGAGAAGCCACTAGTGAAACCTATGCCCCCCGGGTCTATCTTTTATCATATAAGATTTCAATCTACTTTTATTTGCATCTTTACTTTTCCAATCTATATTATAAAATACCAAAAATATATTTATCCTATCATACTATCTCTATCAGATCTCACTTTCGCAAGTGGCCGTGAAGGGATTGACAACCCCTTTATTGCGTTGGTTGCGAGTTCTTTGTTTGTTTGTGTAGGTGCGTGGGACTTTTGAGGAGCCTCCTACTGGATTGATACCTTGGTTCTCAAAAACTGAGGGAAATACTTACGCTACTATTGCTGCATCACCCTTTCCTATTCAAGGAAAACCAACGCAAGCTCAAGACGTAGCAGGGCTCACCATCAAAATATGATGCATGAGTCTCTCGAGTCCTGCAACTAGTAGCTAAACTCATACCTTTAAATCTTGCTTCATACTCAAAAACCTGGTTTTGGAGATCAAAGATTTGGCTTTGCAGAAAGTTGATTTGCTCATTGAAGATGAATACAATGTCCTCCATGGACCGGCCATCCACCATGTGGTCACGGGTAAATTACGTGATCATGGAGTGATTGGTGCTAAGTCCACGCTCCACCATCCCTTTGCACTTGAAGATGTCTTGTTCCACCGCTTCGAGCCTGGCCTCCAAGGTCCCCGTCTTCTTGGGCCCTTGAACATCCCGGATGTGGAGCACCCCCTCACGCATCTCAATGGCTTGAGGATGCTGCATCACCTCCCGTGAATACGGGTTGATGACCTTCTCGAAGAACTTGTCCTTGGAGGAGCTTGGTGGAGCCATGGTGATTTAGATCTTATGGGAAAAACAACACCAAACAAGAACAGAAGGTTTTTCTTCGATGCGGTGGTCAGATCGTTCGGGGGTATATATAGAGATTTATTATCTTGGGAAACTAGAATATGGAAGGAAAACAGCCAGGAAGATTCCCGAGGTGGGCAACAACACACCTGGACGCGCCAGGCAAGGCAGGCGCTCCCTGGTGTCTTGTGCCCTCCTCGGTTGCCTTCATGGTTATTTCTTATTTTCCTAATTTTTCTAATATTCCAAAACCGATAGAAAATATTTTTGCGGATTTTTTGGAGTCCGTATACTTACCGTATCACGTACCTCCTCTTTTTTAGAGTTCTGGAAGGTTTTTTATGTGTTCCTCCGGTGTCATGCTTTGAATAATATTGCTTTCAACATTAATAGGTGTCTTCAGATATAGTATTTAATTCTTTGTCCATTGACCACCTTCGGGTCAGTACCTTTGACATTATTAATTTTAATAGATGATACACCTCTTGGATAATATATGGTCCTTCCCATTTAGAGAGAAGTTTTCCTGCAAAGAATCTAAAATGAGAGTTGTACAAAAGAACATATTCTCCAACTTTGAATTCCCGCTTTTGGATTCTTTTATCATGTCATCTCTTAAAAAATATTCTTTAAATGATTTGGCATTTTCATAAGATTGGGTTCTCCATTCATCTAGTGAGCTAATATCAAATAACCTCTTTTCAACGGCAAATTTGAAATCATAATTAAGTTCTTTGGTTTCCCAATATGCTTTATGTTCTAACTCAAGAGGCAAATGACAAGCTTTTCCATAAACCATTTTGTATGGAGACATACCCATAGGATTTTTATAAGCTGTTCTATAGACCCAAAGTGCATCATCCAATTTCTTAGACCAATTCTTTTGGGACCTATTGACAGTCCTTTGTAATATTAGTTTTATTTCTCTATTGCTAAGTTCAACTTGACCACTAGATTGAGGATGATAGGATGATGCAATTCTATGGTTAACATCGTATTTAGCAAGCATTTTACGGAAAGCACCATCAATAAAGTGTGAACCACCATCAGTCATTAAATATCTAGGGACTCCAAACCTTGGGAAAATAACTTCTTTAAGCATTTTAATGGAAGTGTTGTGATCAGCACTAGTAGTTGGAATAGCTTCTACCCACTTAGAAACATAATCAGCAGCAACCAAAATATGAGTATACCCATTAGAGGAAGGAAAAGGTCCCATATAATCAAAACTCCAGACATCGAATGGTTCAACAACAAGTGAATAATTCATACTGATATTACCAATTCTTTGGCATTCATCACAAGACAAGACAAACTGGGCATCCTTGAAAAGAGTAGGCCAATAAAAACTAGATTGCAATACCTTGTGAGCAGATCTATCTCCCGCATGATGTCCCCCATAAGCTTTGGAGTGACATTTCCGTAAGATTTGTTCATGTTCATGCTCAAGTACATAATGCCTAATAATATCATCTACTCCCTCCTTATAAACATGTGGGCCATCCCAAAAGTGATGTCTTAAATCATAGAAGAATTTTTTTCCTTTGCAGGTATGTGAAGGTAGGCGGTTTATATTTAGCAAAAATGTAAGATCTCAATTTATCACAAGCAAACACAACTGCTAAAAATTCTTTTTCAGCAGTAGCATAATTTCTTTGGGCACTGTCTAGAGTTTTGCTAGCATAATGGATAACATTTAATTTCTTCAACTCTTTGCCCCAGAACAACACCAACAACGTAATCACTAGCATCACACATAATTTCAAAAGGCAAGTTCCAATCAGGTGGTTGAACAATAGGTGCAGAAGTTAAGGCTTCCTTAAGTGTTTCAAATGCTTCTACAAAATCATCCTCAAAAACAAATGGAACATCCTTTTGTAAAAGATTAGTAAGAGGCCTAGAAATTTTAGAGAAGTCTTTAACAAACCTCCTATAGAAACCAGCATGACCGAGGAAACTACGAATACCTTTGATATCTTTAGGACATGACATTTTCTCAATTGCATCAACTTTAGCTTTATCCACCTCAGTACCTCGTTCAGAAATTTTATGCCCCAAGCCAATACCTTCATTAACCATAAGTGGCACTTCTCCCAATTCAAGACAAGATTAGTTTGCTCACATCTTTGCAAAACTCGATCAAGGCTGCTTAAACAATTATCAAAAGAAGTTTTGTAAATGGAAAAATCATCCATGAAAACCTCAACAATCTTTTCACAAAAACCAGAGAATATAGCAGTCATACATTTTTGAAAGGTAGCAGGTGCATTGCATAAACCAAAAGGTAGACGTCTATAAGCATAAGTTCCAAAGGGACAAGTAAAGGTGGTTTTCTCTTGATCAGGTTGTGACACATGTATTTGAGAGAAACCAGAATATCCATCAAGGAAACAAAAGTGTGTGTGCTTAGATAATCTTTCTAACATTTGATTAATAAAAGGTAGAGAGTAATGAACTTTTCTAGTAGCTTTGTTTAATTTTTTGTAATCAATTACCATTCTATAGCCAGTAACAATTCTTTGTGGAATAAGTTCATTTTCATCATTAGGAACAACAGTTGTACCTCCTTTCTTTGGGACACAATGAACAGGACTTACCCATCTACTATCAGCTATAGGATAGATTATACCTGCTTTCAGAAGCTTTAGTACTTCAATTCTTACCACTTCTTTCATCTTAGGATTCAATCGTCTTTGATGATCAACAACGGGTTTAGCATCAGGTTCCATATTGATCTTGTGCTGACATAGAGTGGGACTAATGCCCTTAAGATCATCAAGAGTATATCCAATAGTAGCATGGTGCTTCCCCATAATTTTCAGTAATCTTTCTTCTTCATGTTCTGAAAGGTTAGAACTAATAATAACAGGATATATTTTTTTCTCATCAAATAAGCATACTTCAAAGTGTCAGGCAATTGTTTTAATTCAAACACCGGATCACCTGTAGGTGGAGGAGGACCTCCTAGAGTTTCAATAGGCAAATTGTGTTTTAGGATTGGTTGTTGTTCAAAGAATATTTTATCTATTTCATTTCTTTTGCGAAAGTGCATATCATTTTCATGGTCTAGCAAATATTGTTCTACTGGATCAGTAGGAGGCACAACAATAGAAACAAGACCAATTATTTCATCCTTACTATATAATTCTTTATTACGAGGTTGTCTACTAAACTTGGAGAAATTAAACTCATGAGACTCATCACCAAGACTGACACCGACAGTTTGTTTTTCACAATTTATCATAGCATTAGAGGTGCTCAAGAAGGGTCTACCAAACATAATGGGACAAAAATCATCTTGTGGGGAACCAAGAACTAAAAACTCAGTAGGGTATTTTATTTTCTCACACAAGACTTCAACATCTCTAACTATCCCAAGTAGAGTGATGGTGTCTCTATTAGCAAGTTGAATAGTAACATCTATGTCTTCCATTTCAGCAGATGCTATGGCATTCATAGTTTATTGGTAAAGAGTAAAAGGAATAGCACTCATACTAGCTCCCAAGTCACATAAACCATGATATCAATGATCTTCAATTTTAACTGAGACAGCAGGCATGCCAACTATGGGTCTATATTTATCTTTTCCATCGGGTTTGGCAATTCTAGCAGCTTCATCACAGAAGTAAATAACATGCCCATCAATATTTTCTACCAAGAGATCTTTAAGCATAGCAACACTAGGTTCTACTTTAATTTTTTCAGAGGGTTTAGGTGCGTTAATATTACTTTTGTGAACCATACTTGATACTTTAGTATGTTCCTTTATCCTAACAGGGAAAGATAGTTTTTCAATATAAGGAGTTGGCACAACTGGATTAACATTGTAAATGATAGTCTCATCTTTAGCTAAACCGTTTTTTTTTAATTTCTTCTTTAATAAGAGGATGATATTTAAACCACTTCTCCTTAGGGAGATCAACATGAGTAGAAAATGATTCATAGAAAGAGGCTACTATCTCAGAGTCAAGTCCATATTTGGTGCTAAACTTTTGAAAAGCATTGGTATTAGTAAAATATTTAACACAATCAAACTCGAGCTTCATACCTGACTCTTTACCTTCATCGAGTTCCCAATCTTTGTTTCAAAGTTGTGCTTAATTCTTTCTAAGAGATCCCACTTGAAATCGACAGTCTTCTTCATAAAAGAACCAGTACAAGAAGTATCGAGCATGGATTGATCATCATGAGAAAGCTGAGCATAAAAATTTTGAATAATAATTTCTCTTGAGAGCTCATGATTGGGGCATGAATATAACACTTAAGCCTCACCCAAGATAGAGTCATACTTTCTCCTTCATGAGGCCAAAAATTATATATATAATTCCGATCATGATGAACTAGATGCATAGGATTAATTTTTTGGTGAAATTCCAATTTCAATCGATTCCAGTTCCAAGATCCAATATCATCGCATAGCCTTTACCATGCCAATGCCTTTCCATTCAAAAATAAAGGGAAGACCTTCTTCTAAGCTTCATCTTTGGGTAATCCTACAAACTAAAATAATCCACATATATCAAATGCATATCAGGATGTTTAGTTTCGTCTCCTGCATAAGGATTAGCTAGCAGTTGTTCTATCATACCCGAAGGAATTTCATAACCAATATTTTCAGTAGGTGCAGTAGGTTGAGGTGCAACTAATTGTGCTTCCCATCGAGGTGAAGATACCCCAAACAAACCCCTCAAAGGATTGCTTTCCATAGTAACATGTGAAAATAAATTTTAGCACACTATATAAATTTTTCCTTACCAAGAGCGCTTCACTCCCCAGCAACGGCGCCAGAAAAGAGTCTTGATGACCCACAAGTATAGGGGATCAATCTTAGTCCTTTTGGTAAGTAAGAGTGTTGAATCCAACGAGGAGCAGAACAAAATGACAAGTGGTTTTCAACAAGGTAATTTCTGCATGCACTAAAATTGTCGGTAACAGGTAGTTTGATAGCAAGATAATTTGTAACAAGCAAGTAACGATAACGGTAAATAAAGTGCAGAAAGGTATCCCAATCCTTTTGTGGCAAAGGAGAGGCCAAAATGGTCTCTTATAATAAGCAACGCATTCTTGAGGGCACACGGGAATTTCACCATGTCACTTTCATCATGTTGGTATGATTCGTGTTCGCTACTTTGATTATTTGATATGTGGGTGGACCGGTGCTTAGGTGTTGTTCTTACTTGAACAAACCTCCTATGATTAACCCCCTCACAAGCATCCGCAACTATGAGAATGTTGGGGAACGTTGCAGAAAATTAAAATTTTTCCTACGGTTTCACCAAGATCCATCTATGAATTCATCTAAGCAACGAGTCAAGGGAGAGAGTTTGCATCTACATACCACTTGTAGATCGCGTGCGGAAGCTTGCAAGGTGATGATGTAGTCGTACTCGACGTGATTCGAATCACCGATGACCAAGTGCTGAACGGACAGCACCTCCGCGTTCAACACACGTAAGGGACGAGAGACGTCTCCTCCTTCTTGATCCAGCAAGGGGAAAGGAGAGGTTGAGGAAGACAGCTCCACCGGCAGCACGACGGTGTGGTGATGGTGGAGAGGCAGTACTCCGACAGGGCTTCGCCAAGCACACAACAGAGGAGGAGAGGTGTTGGGGAGGGGAGGGCTGCGCCTTGGAGGGTGGTCCGGCTGCCCTCCCCTCACCCCTCTATTTATAGGGGGAAGGGAGAAGGGGGCCGGCCCCCTAGAACCCATCTAGGGGGGGGGGTGCGGCGGCCTAGGGGAGAGGGGAGAGGGTGGCTTGCCCCCCAAGACAAGGGGGGCGCCCCCTCTAGGGTTCCCCCTCAACCCTAGGCGCATGGGACCAAGGGAGGGGGTGCGGCCAGCCCACCAGGGGCTGGCTCCCTGCCCCACGCAGCCCATGTGGCCCCCGGGGAGGGGTGGCCCCTCCCGGTGGACCCCTGGAACCCTTCCGGTGGCCCCGGTACAATACCGGTATGACCCCGAAACTTCCCGGTGTCCGTTTGACAACTTCCCATATATAAATCTTTACCTCCGGACCCTTCCGGATCTCCTCGTGACGTCCAGGATCCCATACGGGACTCCGAACAACATTCGGTAGTCACATACTAGTCTTCCTAATAACCCTAGCGTCACCGAACCTTAAGTGTGTAGACCCTACGGGTTCGGGAGACATGCAGACATGACCGAGACGCTCTCAGTCAATAACCAACAGCGGGATCTGGATACCCATGATGGCTCCCACATGCTCCTCGATGTTGTCATCGGATGAACCACTATGTCGAGGATTCGATCAAACCCTGTATGCAATTCCCTTTGTCAATCGGTACGTTACTTGCCCGAGACTCGATCGTCGGTATCCCAATACCTTGTTCAGTCTCGTTACCGGCAAGTCACTTTACTCGTACCGTAATGCATGATCCCGTGTCCAACACCTTGGTCACATTGAGCTCATAATGATGATGCATTACCGAGTGGGCCCAGAGATACCTCTCCGTCATACGGAGTGACAAATCCCAGTCTCGATCCGTGTCAACCCAACAGCTACTTTCGGAGATACCTGTAATGCACCTTTATAGTCACCCAGTTACGTTGTGACGTTTGATACACCCAAGGCACTCTTACGGTATCCGGAAGTTACACGATCTCATGGTCGAAGGAAGAGATACTTGACACTGGCAAAGCTCTAGCAAAATGAACTACACGATCTTTTGTGCTATGCTTAGGATTGGGTCTTGTCCATCACATCATTCTCCTAATGATGTGATCCCGTTATCAACGACATCCAATGTCCATAGTCAGGAAACCATGACTATCTGTTAATCACAACGAGCTGGTCAACTAGAGGCTCACCAGGGACATATTGTGGTCTAAGTATTCACACGTGTATTACGATTTCCGGATAATACAGTTATAGCATGAATAAAAGACATTTATCATGAACATTGAAATATAATAATACTTTTATTATTGCCTCTAGGGCATATTTCCAACAGTCTCCCACTTGCACTAGAGTCACCAATCTAGTTACATTGTGATGAATCGAACACCCGTAGAGTTCTGGTGTTGATCATGTTTTGCATGCGAGAGAGGTTTAGTCAGTGGATCTGCGACATTCAGATCCGTGTGCACTTTGCAAATCTCTATGTCTCCATCTTGAACATTTTCACAGATGGAGTTGAAACGACGCTTGATGTGCCTGGTCTTCTTGTGAAACCTGGGCTCCTTGGCGAGGGCAATAGCTCCAGTGTTGTCACAGAAGAGTTTGATCGGCCCCGACGCATTGGGTATGACTCCTAGGTCGGTGATGAACTCCTTCACCCAAATCGCTTCATGCGCTGCCTCCGAGGCTGCCATGTACTCCGCTTCACACGTAGATCCCGCCACGACGCTCTGCTTGCAGCTACACCAGCTTACTGCTCCACCATTCAACATATACACGTATCCAGTTTGTGACTTAGAGTCATCCAGATCTGAGTCGAAGCTAGCGTCGACGTAACCCTTTACGACGAGCTCTTCGTCTCTTCCATAAACGAGAAACATGTCCTTTGTCCTTTTCAGGTACTTTAGGATATTCTTGACCGCTGTCCAGTGTTCCTTGCCGGGATTACTTTGGTATCTTGCTACCAAACTTACGGCAAGGTTTACATCGGGTCTGGTACACAGCATGGCATACATAATAGATCCTATGGCTGAAGCATAGGGGATGACACTCATCTCTTCTTTATCTTTTGCCGTGGTCGGTGACTGAGCCGAGCTCAATCTCACACCTTGTAACATAGGTAAGAACCCCTTCTTGGACTGATCCATTTTGAACCTCTTCAAAATCTTATCAAGGTATGTGCTTTGTGAAAGACCTATGAGGCGTCTCGATCTATCTCTATAGATCTTGATGCCTAATATATAAGCAGCTTCTCCAAGGTCCTTCATTTAAAAAACACTTATTCAAGTAGGCCTTAATGCTGTCCAGAAATTCTATATTATTTCCCATCAAGAGTATGTCATCTACATATAATATGAGAAATGCTACAGAGCTCCCACTCACTTTCTTGTAAACGCAGGCTTCTCCATAAGTCTGCATAAACCCAAACGCTTTGATCATCTCATCAAAGCGAATGTTCCAACTCCGAGATGCTTGCACCAGTCCATAAATGGATCGCTGGAGCTTGCATACTTTGTTAGCGTTCCGAGGATCGACAAAACCTTCCGGCTGCATCATATACAGTTCTTCCTTAAGATGTCCGTTAAGGAATGCCGTTTTGACGTCCATTTGCCATATCTCATAATCATAGTATGCGGCAATTGCTAACATGATTCGGACGGACTTCAGCTTCGCTACGGGAGAGAAAGTCTCGTCGTAGTCAATCCCTTGAACTTGTTGATAACCCTTAGCGACAAGTCGAGCCTTATAGATGGTAACATTACCATCCGCGTCCGTCTTCTTCTTAAAGATCCATTTGTTTTCTATCGCTCGCCGATCATCGGGCAAGTCTGTCAAAGTCCATACTTTGTTTTCATACATGGATTCTATCTCGGATTTCATGGCTTCAAGCCATTTGTTGGAATCCGGGCCCGCCATCACTTCTTCATAGTTCGAAGGTTCATTGTTGTCTAACAACATGATTTCCAGGACAGGGTTGCCGTACCACTCTGGTGCGGGACGTGTCCTTGTGGACCTACTAAGTTCAGCAGTAACTTGATCCGAAGTACCTTGATCATCATCATTGTTTTCCTCTTCAGTTGGTGTGGGCATCACAGGAATGGTTTCCTGCGCTACGCCACTTTCCCGCTCAAGAGGTAGTACTTCATCGAGTTCTACTTTCCTCCCACTTACTTCTTTTGAGAGAAACTCTTTTTCCAGAAAGCATCCGTTCTTGGCAACAAAGATCTTGCCTTCGGATCTTAAGTAGAAGGTATACCCTACAGTTTCCTTAGGGTATCCTATGAATACGCATTTTTCCGACTTGGGTTCGAGCTTTTCAGGTTGAAGTTTCTTGACATAAGCATCGCATCCCCAAACTTTTAGAAACGACAGCTTAGGTTTCTTTCCAAACCATAATTCATACGGTGTCGTCTCAACGGATTTAGACGGTGCCCTATTTAAAGTGAATGTAGCTGTCTCTAGAGTGTATCCCCAAAATGATAGCGGTAAATCGGTAAGAGACATCATAGACCGCACCATATCCAATAGGGTGCGATTACGACGTTCGGACACACCGTTTTGCTAAGGTGTTACAGGCGGCGTGAGTTGTGAAACGATTCCACATTTCCTTAAGTGTGTGTACCAAATTCGTGACTTAAGTATTCTCCTCCACGATCTGATCGTAAGAATTTTATCTTTCGGTCACGTTGATTCTCTACCTCATTCTGAAATTCCTTGAACTTTTCAAAGGTCTCAGACTTGTGTTTCATTAAGTAGACATACCCATATCTACTCAAGTCATCAGTGAGAGTGAGAACATAACGATATCCTCCGCGAGCCTCAACGCTCATTGGACCGCACACATCGGTATGTATGATTTCCAACAAGTTGGTTGCTCGCTCCATTGTTCCGGAGAACGGAGTCTTGGTCATTTTGCCCAAAAGGCATGGTTCGCACGTGTCAAACGATTCATAATCAAGAGACTCTAAAAGTCCATCAGCATGGAGCTTCTTCATGCGCTTGACACCAATGTGACCAAGGCGGCAGTGCCACAAGTATGTGGGACTATCGTTATCAACTTTAAATCTTTTGGCATCTACACTATGAACATGTGTAATATTACGCTCGAGATTCATTAAGAATAAACCATTGACCATCGGAGCATGACCATAAAACATATCTCTCATATAAATCGAACAACCATTATTCTCAGACTTAAATGAGTAGCCATCTCGTATTAAACGAGATCCAGATACAATGTTCATGCTCAAACTTGGCACTAAATAACAATTATTAAGGTTCAAAACTAATCCCGTAGGTAAATGTAGAGGCAGCGTGCCGACGGCGATCACATCGACTCTGGAACCATTCCCGACGCGCATCGTCACCTCGTCCTTCGCCTGTCTCCGTTTATTCCGCAGCTCCTGCTGTGAGTTACAAATATGAGCAACGGCACCGGTATCAAATACCCAGGAGTTACTACGAGTACTGGTAAGGTACACATCAATCACATGTATATCAAATATACCTTTGGTGTTGCCGGCCTTCTTATCCGCTAAGTATTTGGGGCAGTTCCGCTTCCAGTGACCCTTCCCTTTGCAATAAAAGCACTCAGTCTCAGGCTTAGGTCCATTCTTTGACTTCTTCCCGGTAACTGGCTTACCAGGCGCGGCAACATCTTTGCCGTCCTTCTTGAAGTTCTTCTTACCCTTGCCCTTCTTGAACTTAGTGGTCTTATTGACCATCAACACTTGATGTTCTTTCTTGATTTCAGCCTCTGCTGACTTCAGCATCGAGAACACTTCAGGAATGGTATTTTCCATCCCCTGCATGTTGTAGTTCATCACAAAGCTCTTGTAGCTTGGTGGGAGCGACTGGAGGATTCTGTCAATGACCGCCTCATCTGGGAGGTTAATGTTCAGCTGGGTCATACGGTTGTGCAACCCAGACATCTTCAGGATGTGCTCACTGACAGAACTGTTTTCCTCCATCTTACAACTGTAGAACTTGTCGGAGACATCATATCTCTCGACCCGGGCATGAGCTTGAAAAACTAGTTTCAGCTCTTCGAACATCTCATATGCTCCGTGGTGCTCAAAACGCTTTTGGAGCCCCGGTTCTAAGCTGTAAAGCATGCCGCACTGAACGAGGGAGTAATCATTAGCACGGGACTGCCAAGCATTCATAATGTCTTGGTTCTCTGGGACGGGAGCGTCACCTAGCGGTCCTTCTAGGACATATTGTTTCCTGGCAGCTATGAGGATGACCCTCAGGTTCCGAACCCAGTCCGTATAGTTGCTGCCATCATCTTTCAGCTTGGTTTTCTCTAGGAACGCGTTGAAGTTCATGTTGACATTAGCGTTGGCCATTGATCTACAAGACATATTTGCAAAGGTTTTAGACTAAGTTCATGATAATAAAGTTCTAATCAAATTATGAACTCCCACTTAGATTAGACATCCCTCTAGTCATCTAAGTGTTACACGATCCGAGTCGACTAGCCCGTGTCCGATCATCACGTGAGACGGACTAGTCATCGTCGGTGAACATTCTCATGTTGATCGTATCTTCCATACGATTCGTGTTCGACCTTTCGGTCTCCGTGTTCCGAGGCCATGTCTGCACATGCTAGGCTCGTCAAGTTAACCCTAAGTGTTTTTGCTGTGTAAAACTGTCTTACACCCGTTGTATGTGAACGTAAGAATCCATCACACCCGATCATCACGTGGTGCTTAGAAGCGACGAACTGTAGCAACGGTGCACAGTTAGGGGAGAACACTTCTTGAAAATTTTTTGTAAGGGATCATCTTATTTACTACCGTCGTCCTAAGTAAACAAGATGCATAAACATAATAAGCATCACATGCAATTATATAGTTGTGACATGATATGGCCAATATCATATAGCTCCATTGATCTTCATCTTCGGGGCTCCATGATCATCTTGTCACCGGCTTGACACCATGATCTCCATCATCATGATCTCCATCATCGTGTTTTCATGAAGTTGTCACGCCAACGACTACTTCTACTTCTATGACTAACGTTTAGCAATAAAGTAAAGTAGTTTACATGACGTTATTCAATGACACGCAGGTCATACAAAAAATAAATACAACTCCTATGGCTCCTGCCGGTTGTCATACTCATCGACATGCAAGTCGTGAATCCTATTACAAAGAACATGATCTCATACATCACAATTCATCATTCATCACAACTTCTGGCCATATCACATCACATGATCAATCGCTGCAAAAACAAGTTAGACGTCCTCTAATTGTTGTTGCATCTTTTACGTGGCTGCAATTGGGTTCTAGCAAGAACGTTTTCTTACCTACGAATCACCACAACGTGATTTTGTCAACTTCTATTTACCCTTCATAAGGGCCCTGTTCATCGATTCCGCTCCAACTAAAGTGGGAGAGACAGACACCCGCCAGCCACCTTATGCAACTAGTGCATGTCAGTCGGTGGAACCGGTCTCATGTAAGCGTACGTGTAAGGTTGGTCCGGGCCGCTTCATCCCACAATACCGTTGAGCAAGAAAAGACTAGTATAGGCAAGTAAGATGACAAAATCCATGCCCACAACAAAATTGTGTTCTACTCGTGCAAAGAGAACTACGCATAGACCTAGCTCATGATGCCACTGTTGGGGAACGTTGCAGAAAATTAAAATTTTTCCTACGGTTTCACCAAGATCCATCTATGAGTTCATCTAAGCAACGAGTCAAGGGAGAGAGTTTGCATCTACATACCACTTGTAGATCGCGTGCGGAAGCTTGCAAGGTGATGATGTAGTCGTACTCGACGTGATTCGAATCACCGATGACCAAGTGCTGAACGGACAGCACCTCCGCGTTCAACACACGTACGGGACGGGAGACGTCTCCTCCTTCTTGATCCAGCAAGGGGAAAGGAGAGGTTGAGGAAGACAGCTCCACCGGCAGCACGACGGCGTGGTGATGGTGGAGAGGCAGTACTCCGACAGGGCTTCGCCAAGCACACAACGGAGGAGGAGAGGTGTTGGGGAGGGGAGGGCTGCGCCTTGGAGGGTGGTCCGGCTGCCCTCCCCTCACCCCTCTATTTATAGGGGGAAGGGAGAAGGGGGGCGGCCCCCTAGAACCCATCTAGGGGGGGTGCGGCGGCCTAGGGGAGAGGGGAGAGGGTGGCTTGCCCCCCAAGACAAGGGGGGCGCCCCCTCTAGGGTTCCCCCTCAACCCTAGGCGCATGGGCCCAAGGGAGGGGGGTGCGGCCAGCCCACCAGGGGCTGGCTCCCTGCCCCACGCAGCCCATGTGGCCCCCCAGGAGGGGTGGCCCCTCCCGGTGGACCCCCGGAACCCTTCCGGTGGCCCCGGTACAATACCGGTATGACCCTGAAACTTCCCGGTGTCCGTTTGACAACTTCCCATATATAAATCTTTACCTCCGGACCCTTCCGGATCTCCTCGTGACGTCCAGGATCCCATCCGGGACTCCGAACAACATTCGGTAGTCACATACTAGTCTTCCTAATAACCCTAGCGCCACCGAACCTTAAGTGTGTAGACCCTACGGGTTCGGGAGACATGCAGACATGACCGAGACACTCTCAGTCAATAACCAACAGCGGGATCTGGATACCCATGATGGCTCCCACATGCTCCTCGATGTTGTCATCGGATGAACCACTATGTCGGGGATTCGATCAAACCCTGTATGCAATTCCCTTTGTCAATCGGTACATTACTTGCCCGAGACTCGATCGTCGGTATCCCAATACCTTGTTCAGTCTCGTTACCGGCAAGTCACTTTACTCGTACCGTAATGCATGATCCCGTGTCCAACACCTTGGTCACATTGAGCTCATAATGATGATGCATTACCGAGTGGGCCTAGAGATACCTCTCCGTCATACGGAGTGACAAATCCCAGTCTCGATCCGTGTCAACCCAACAGCTACTTTCGGAGATACCTGTAATGCACCTTTATAGTCACCCAGTTACGTTGTGACGTTTGATACACCCAAGGCACTCTTACGGTATCCGGGAGTTACACGATCTCATGGTCGAAGGAAGAGATACTTGACACTGGCAAAGCTCTAGCAAAACGAACTACACGATCTTTTGTGCTATGCTTAGGATTGGGTCTTGTCCATCACATCATTCTCCTAATGATGTGATCCTGTTATCAACGACATCCAATGTCCATAGTCAGGAAACCATGACTATCTGTTGATCACAACGAGCTGGTCAACTAGAGGCTCACCAGGGACATATTGTGGTCTAAGTATTCACACGTGTATTACGCCGGATAATACAGTTATAGCATGAATAAAAGACATTTATCATGAACATTGAAATATAATAATACTTTTATTATTGCCTCTAGGGCATATTTCCAACAGAGAAAAGTATTAAGATAAAATCTAACCGTAGGATTAAACATATGGATCCAAATCAGTCCCTTATGAAGTAGCGCATAAAGTAGGGTTTAAGCTTCTGTCACTCTAGCAACCCACCATCTAATAACTACTCCACAATGCATTCCCTTAGGCCCAAAGATGGTGAAGTGCCATGTAGTCAACGTTCGCATGACACCACTAAGGGAATCACAACATACATATCATCGAAATATCAAACACATATCAACTTCACATGATTACTTGCAACATGACTTCTCCCGTGACCTCAAGAACAAAAGTAACTACTCATAAATGATATTCATGTTCAAGATCAGAGGGGTATTAAATAGCATAATGGATCTGAACATATTATCTTCCACCAAATAAACCATATGGTAATCAACTACAAGATGTAATCAACACTACTAGTCACCCACAGGTACCAATCTGAGGTTCCAGTACAAAGATTGAACACAAGAGATGAACTAGGGTTTGAGAGGAGATGGTGTTGCTGAAGATGTTGATGAAGATTGGCCTCCCAAAGATGATAGGGTTGTTGGTGATGATGATAACTTTGATTTCCCCCTCCGGGAGGGAAGTTCCCCTGGCGGAATTGCTCCACCGGAGGGCAAAAGTGCTCCTGCCCAAGTTCGGCCTCGAGGCGGTGGCACTCGGTCCCAAAAGTCCTCCCCTTATTGTTTCTATTCAAACTGACTTATATACCAGAATATGGGCACCGGAGGTGGGCCAGGCTAACCACAACCCACCAAGGCGCGCCTAGGGGGCCTGGCGCGCCCTGGTGTCTTGTGGTCACCAGGTGCCCCCCTCCGGTAGTTATTTGCTCCAGTATTTTGTACATATTCCAAAACAATTATCCATAAATTTTTAGCTCATTTGGAGATGTGAAGAATAGGCAACTCTGACATAGCTTTTTCAGGTTGAGAATTCCAGCTGCCGGCATTCTCCCTCTTTGTGTAAACCTTGCATAATATGAGAGAAAAGGCATTAGAATTACTCCATAAAGCATTATTATACATAAAAACATTATAAATAACAGTTGGAAATCATGTTGCAAAATGGACGTATCAATCCCCTATACTTGTGGGTCATCACAAATCCACCACGAAGAGCCAAGCGCCCGCCAAGAAAATCCACCGGGACCACACAAAACCATCTCGCCGTAGCCGGAGCCGCAGCCCAAAAGACGACGCCATCGGAGACATTGGCCTACCCTGAGGTAGGGCTAGTCTTGGCCAACCCGGCCAAAGCCCTCCACCCAGGCCCCCCACGAACACACAGCCAACAGCAGCAAGAGAGACGATGCGCCATCGAGCCTAGGGGGTCCAGGGGCGAGGAAGGAGCTACCGCGGGCTGATACGTCCATTTTGTATCATGTTTTTGTATTGTTATTTATGATGTTTTTATGCATAATAATGCTTTTTGGAGTAATTCTAGTGCCTTTTCTCTCATAATATGCAAGGTTCACACAAAGAGGGAGAATACCGGTAGCCGGAATTCCGGACCTGAAAAAGCTACGTCGGGCTACCTATTCTTCACAACTCCAAATGAGCTGAAACTTCACGAGGATTTTTTATGGAATAAATAAGAATTATTGGAGCAAATAAGTACCAGAGGGGCCCACCAGGTGGGCACAACCCACCTGGGCATGCCAGGGAGCCCAGGCGCGCCCTGGTGGATTGTGCCCTCCTCAGCTCACCTCCGGTGCCCATCTTCTGGTATATAAGTCATTTTAAAAAATCAAGAGAGGACTTTCGGGACGAAGGGTCGCCGTCTCAAGGCAGAACATGGGCAGGAGCACTTTTTCCCTCCGGCGGAGCGATTCCGCCGCGGGAACTTCCCTCCTGGAGGGGGAAACCATCATCATCATCATCACCAACAACTCTCCCATCTTCGAGAGGGCAATCTCCATCAATATCTTCAACAACACCATCTCCTCTCAAACCCTAGTTCATCTCTTGTGTTTAGTCTTCGTACCGGAACTATAGACTGGTACTTGTGGGTGACTAGTAGTGTTGATTACATCTCGTAGTTGATTACTATATGGTTTATTCGGTGGAGATTATATATTCAGATCCATTAGGCTAATTAATACCCCTATGATCTTAAGCATGATTATCATTTGTGATTAGTTACTTTTTTTCTTGAGGTCACGGGAGAAATCTTGTTGCAAGTAATCATGTGAACTTGATATGTGTTCGATATTTTGATGGTATGTATGTTGTGACTCCCTTAGTGGTGTCATGTGAACGTCGATGACATGACACTTCACCATATTTGGGCCTAAGGGAATGCATTGTGGAGTAGTTATTAGATGATGGGTTGCGAGAGTGACAGAAGCTTAAACCCTAGTTTATGCGCTATCCGTAAGGGGCTGATTTGGATCCAAAAGTTTAATGTTATGGTTAGATTTATTCTTAATACTTTTCTCGTAGTTGTGGATGCTTGCGAGGGGGTTAATCATAAGTACGAGGTTTGTTCAAGTAAGAACAGCACCTAAGCACCGGTCCACCCACATATCAAATTATCAAAGTAGCAAACACAAATCAAACCAACATGATGAAAGTGACTAGATGAAATTCCCGTGTACCCTCAAGAACACTTTGCTTATCATAAGAGACCATTTTGGCATGTCCTTTGCCTCAAAAGGATTGGTCCACCTTGCTGCACTTTTGTTACCATTACAGCTACTTTCTCGTTACAAATTATCTTGCTATCAAACTACTCATTACTTATAATTTCAGTGCTTGCAGACATTACCTTGGTAAAAACTGCTTGTCATTTCCTTCTGTTCCTCGTTGGGTTTGACACTCTTACTTATCGAAAGGACTACGATTGATCCCTGATGCTTGTGGGTCATCAAGGCTCTTTTCTGGTGCCGCTGCCGGGGAGTGAAGCTCTCTTGGTAAGTGGAAATTGGTAAGAAAAAATTATTACTATGTGCTGAAATTTATTGTCACTTGTTACTATGGAGAACAATCCTTTGAGGGGTTTGTTCGGGGTATCTTCACCTCGACCGGAACCACAATTAGTCACTCCTCAACCTACTGCACCTACTAAAAATATTGGTTATGAAATTCCTTTGGGTATGATAGAACAATTGCTAGCTAATCCTTATGCAGGAGACAGAACCGAACATCCTGATATGCACTTGCTATATGTGGATAAAATTTGTGGATTATTTAAGCTTGCAGGTTTACCTAGAGATGAAGCTAAGAAGAATGTTTTCCCTTTATCTTTGAAGGGAAAAGCATTGGCATGGTATAGGCTATGCGATGATATTAGATCCTGGAATTGGAATCGATTGAAATTGGAATTTCACCCAAAAAAAATTATCCTACGCATCTAGTTCATCATGATCAGAATTATATATATATATATTGGCCTCATGAAGGAGAAAGTATCGCTCTAGCTTGGGGGAGGCTTAAGTCAATGTCATATTCATGTCCCAATCATGAGCTATCAAGAGAAATTATTATTCTGAATTTTTATGCTCAGCTTTCTCATAATGATCGATCCATGCTTGATACCTCTTGTACTGGTTCCTTTATGAAGAAGACTATTGACTTCTGGTGGGATCTTTTATAGAGAATTAAATGCAACTCCGAAGATTGGGAATTCGACGAAGGTAAAGAGTCAGGTATTAAGCTTAAGTATGATTGTGTTAAATCTTTTATGAATACCGATGCTTTTCAAAACTTTTGCACTAAATATGGACTTGACTTTGAGATAGTAGCGTCCTTTTGTGAATCATTTCCTACTCACGTTGACCTCCCTAAGGAGAAATGGTTTAAAGATCACCCACCTGTCAAAAGAAATTAAAGAACCAGTAATAGCTAAAGATGAAAGTATTATTTATAATGTTGATCCAGTTGTTCCTACTACTTATATTGAAAAACCACCTTTCCCTATTAGGATAAAGGAACATGCTAAAGTTTCAACTGTGGTCAACAAAAGTTATATTAGAACTTCCAAACCTGCTGAAAAAATCAAAGTAGAACCTAGTGTTGCTACGGTTAGAGATCTCTTGGTTAAGAATATACATGGGATGTTATTTACTTATGTGATGAAGCTGCTAGAATTTCCAAACCCGATGAAAATGATAAACATAGACCTGTTGTTGGCATGCCTGTTGTCTCAGCTAAAATAGGAGATCACTGTTATCATGGTTTATGTGACATAGGTGCCAGTGTGAGTGCTATTCCTTTTTCCTTATATCAAGAAATTATGAATGATATAGCACCCGCTGAAATAGAAGACATATATGTTACTATTAAACTTGGTAATAGAGACACCATCACACCACTTGGGATTGTTAGAGATGTTGAAGTACTGTGTGGGAAAATAAAATACCCTACTGATTTTCTTTTTCTTGGTTCCCCACAAGATGACTTTTGTCCCATTATCTTTGGTAGACCTTTGTTGAACACCATTAATTCTAAAATAGATTGTGAGAAACAAACTGTCGGTGTTAGTTTTGGTGATGAGTCTCTTGAGTTTAATTTTTCCAAGTTTAGTAGAAAACATCATAAGAAAGAAATTTCTAGTAATGATGAAATAATTGGTCTTGATTCTATTACCGTGCCTCCTACTGATCCTCTAGAAAAATATTTGCTAGATCATGAAAATGATATGCATCTGCATGAAAGAAATGAAATAGATAAAAAATTCTTTGAACAATGACCTCTGCTTAAACACAATTTGCCTATTGAAACTCTAGGAGGTCCTCCTCCACCTAAAGGTGATCCCGTGTTTGAATTAAAACAATTTCCAAACACTTTGAAATATGCTTATCTTGATGAGAAAAAGATATATCCTGTTATTATTAGTGCTAACCTTTCAGAACATGAAGAAGAAAGATTATTGAAGGTTATGAAGAAGCACCGAGTTGCCATTGGATATACTCTTGATGATTTAAAGGGTATTAGTCCCACTCTCTGTCAGCACAAAATTAATCTGTAACTAGATGCTAAACCCGTTGTTGATCACCAACGATGTTTAAATCCTAAAATGAAAGAAGTGGTAAGAACAGAAATATTGAAGCTTATGGAATATGTATAATATATCCCATAGCTAATAGTAGATCGGTAAGTCTCGTTCATTGTGTCCCTAAAAAGGGAGGTACTACCGTTGTTCCTAATGATAAGAATGAACTTATTCCACAAAGAATTGTCACTGGTTATAGAATGGTAATCGATTTTTGAAAATTAAATAAAGCTACTAGAAAAGATCATTACCCTCTGCCTTTTATTGATCAAATGTTAGAAAGATTGTCTAAGCACACACACGTTTGTGTCCTTGATGGATATTCTGGTTTTTCTCAAATACCTGTTTCACAACCTGATCAAGAGAAAACCACCTTTACTTGTCCTTTCAGAACATATGGTTAATGAAGGTATTGTCTTGGGACATCAAATTTTTCAACATGGTATTGAAGTGGATAAAGCTAAGGTTGATGTGATTGAGAAAATGTCATGTCCCAAAGATATCAAAGGTATTCATAGTTTCCTTGGTCATGCTGGTTTCTATAGGAGGTTTATTAAAGACTTCTCTAAAATTTCTAGGCCTCTTACAAATCTTTTACAAATGGATGTTCCATTTGTTTTTGATGATGATTGTGTAGAAGCCTTTGAAACACTTAAGAAAGCCTTAATTTCTGCACCTATTGTTCAATCACCATATTGGAACTTGCCTTTTGAAATTATGTGTGATGCTAGTGATTATGATGTTGGTGTTGTTCTAGGAAAAATAGTTGATAAGAAATAAAATGTTATTCATTATGCTAGTAAAACTCTGGACAGTGCCTAACGCAATTATGCTACTACTGAAAAAGAATTCTTAGCAGTCGTGTTTGCTTGTGATAAATTTAGATCTTACATTGTTGATTCTAAAGTGATTGTTCACACTGATCATGTTGCTACAAAATATCTTATGGAAAAGAAAGATGCTAAACCGAGACTCATTAGGTGGGTTCTCTTGTTACAAGAATTTGACTTACATATCACTGATAGAAAAGGAGCTGAGAACCCCGTGGTTGATAACCTGTCTAGGTTAGAAAATATTCTTGATGACCCACAACCTATTAATGATAGTTTTCCTGATGAACAATTAGCTGCAATAAATGATTATCATAACGCTCCTTAGTATGTTGACTATGCTAATTATATTATTGCTAAATACATACCACCTAGTGTCACATACCAACAAAAGAAAAAAAATCTTCTATGGTTTAAGACAATTACTTTTGGGATGACCCACATCTTTATAAATAAGTAGTAGATGGTATTATTTTACGTTGTGTACCTAAGCATGAACAGGGACAAATCCAACGGAAATGTCACTCTGAAGCTTATGGAGGACATCATGCGGGGGATAGAACTGCTCACAAGGTATGGCAATCTGGTTTTTATTGCCCTACTCTCTTCAAAGATGCCCGTAAGTTTGTTTTTTTTTGTGATGAATGTCAAAGAATTGGAAATATTGGTAAGCATCAAGAAATGCCTATAAATTATTCACTTGTTGTTGGACCATTTGATGTTTGGGGATTTGATTACATGGGACCTTTTCCTTTCTCTAATGGGTATACACATATTTTGGTTGTTGTTGATTATGTTACTAAGTGGGTAGAAGCTATCCAACTAGTAGTGCTGATCACAACACCTATATTAAAATGCTTAAGGAAGTCATTTTCCCAAGGTTTGGAGTCCCTAGATATTTAATAACTGATGGTGGTTCACACTTTATTCATGGTGATTTCCGCAAAATGCTTGCTAAGTATGATGTTAAACATATAACTGCATCACCCTATCATCCTCAGTCTAGTGGTCAGGTTGAACTTAGCAATAGAGAAAGAAAGTTAATATTACAAAAAACTATCAATAGGTCCCGAAATAATTGGTATAAGAAATTAGATGATGCACATTGGGCTTAAAATAGCATATAAAAAGCCTATGGGTATGTCTCCGTATAAAATGGTTCATGGAAAAGCTTGTCATTTGCCTCTTGAGTTAGAACATAAAGTATATTGGGAAATTAAAGAACTCAACTATGATTTCAAACTTGCTGGTGAAAAGAGGTTATTTGATATTATCTCACTAGATGAATGGAGAACCCAAGCTTATGAAAATGCCAAGTTAATTAAAGAAAAAGTTAAAAGATGGCATGATAAGAGAATCCAAAAGCGTGAGTTCAAGGTTGGAGAATATGTTCTTTTGTACAACTCTCCTTTCAAATTCTTTGCAGGAAAACTCCTCTCCAAATGGGAAGGACCCTATGTTATCGAGGAGGTTTATCAATCTGGAGCCATCAAAATAAATAATTTCGAAGGTACTAACCCGAAGGTTGTTAATGGGCAACGAATACAACAATATATCTCAGGTACGCCCATTAATGTTGAAAGCAATATTATCCAAACTATGACACTGAAAGAACACATAAAAGAAACCTTCCGGAACACTCCAGAATCGTGAAAAAAGGAGGTGATACGGTAAGTAAACGGACTCCGAAAAATCTGCAAAAATATTTTTTGTCCGTTTTGGAATACAACAAAAATTAGGAAAGTAAGAAACTACCGGGAAGGCAACCTTGGTGGGCACAAGACACCAGGGCGCGCCTGGTAAGCCAGGCGTGCCCAGGTGGGTTGTGCCCACCTTGGGTACCTTCCGAACTCCTTTTTCTTCCATTTGCTTGTTTCCCAAGATAAAAAATCTTTATATACCCCCCGAACACATTGACCACTGTATCGCTGAGAAATCTTATGTTTTCTTTTCCTTGTTGTTTTCTGACAGATCTAGTTCACAATGGCCGCTTCAAGCTCCTCCAAGGACAAGTTCTTCGAGAACGTCATCAACCCATATTTGCGGAAGGTTATGCAGCACCCTCAAGCTATCCATATACATGAGGGGGTGCTCCACATCCGCAATGTGCAAGGACCCAAGGGACGGGATCCGTGGAGGCTAGGCTTGAAGCTATGGAGCAGGAAGTCTTTCGGTGCAAGGGGATAGTGGAATGTGGACTCAATGCCAATCACCTCATGATCGCGGACTACACCCGTGATCTCAAGGTGGATGGCAAGTCCATGAAGGACATCGTCTTCACCTTCAACGAGCAAATCAACTTCCTCCAAAGCCAGATCTATGATCTCCAAAACCAAGTCTTTGAATATGAGGCGAGGTTTAAAGGTATGAGTTTGGCTACCAGTTGCAGGACCCGTGAGACTCACTCCTCCTCTTATGATGGTGAGCCCTTGCCATGGAAACCCAAGGATAAGATTGCTACTACTTCATCGCCACCACCTCCATCTTCATCACCAAAGGAGAATTGAGTATCAGGTATGGGCACCCCCCTCGGCTTGTGCCAACCTTGGGGGACGTGCCCCGATATCGTATCACCTCCATTATCTTTTACCTTTACTTATCTTAGTTCGATCCATATTTATCTTTTGCTTTAGATGAATAAAAATTTAGTTTGATCCTTTCTTTTCGAGTGTTTGCTTAGTGATCTATCTTTGTAATCGTGTGCGAGATATATAATAAAGTTTAGTTTTCTTTACTTCCATGTTTAATAAAAAGAAAAGAAATAAATGAAAAGGATCACATGCTAATCTTATGGTAAGTAATGACATCACATAAGAAGAGTATAAGTAGAAAATTTTATTGGAGATTGACAAACATAGCATTGGTCAATGATGCAATTCATGAAAGAATTAACAAGGGAAGAGAAGATTCACATGCAAATATACTATCTTAGACATCTTTTGTGATTGTGAGCCCCCATCAAAATATTATATGCCAAAATTGTTGACGTTGGACAAGGAAGACAACGTAATGATTTATGTTTGTTCATATTCACATAGAAGTTATATTGTCATAGATCCTTCAACATTTGGTGCTTGTCCCCCATCTTAGCTGGCCAAAAATTCCGCACTAATTAGAGATACTACTTGTGCATCCAAAAATCTTTAAACCCAAATCTTATTTTGAGAGTCCACCATACCTACCTAAGGACTGAGTAAGATCCTTCAAGTAAGTTGTCATCGGTGCAAAAAGGCAATAAAAATTGCTTCTAAAAGTGTTGGATCATTTAGTGTAAGAGAAAATTCAGCATTGTACGAACTTGTGATGGCAAAGAATAAAAGCGACGGACTGCATAATAAAGGTTGCTATCATAAGGGGCAATATAACGTGACGTTCTTTTGCACTAAGAGATTGAGCATACAAACAAAAAGTGCATGGCAACCTCTGCTTCCCTCTGCGAAGGGCCTATATTTTACTTTTATGCAATAGTCAAAGTTTTTCTCTCGATTCCTTTTTATTTTCTCTTTTGGCAAGAATCATGTGGTCAGGAAAGATCTAGGCACATATATCCAGTTGGATATGGGTAGCATGAGTTATTATTGTTGACATCACCCTTGAGGTGAATATGTTGGGTGGTGAAAACTATAAGCCCCTATCTTTCTATGTGTCCAGTTGAAACTTTTTGCTCATGTGTATGAGGTGAGTGTTAGCAATCATAGAAGACTATATGATGGTTGAGTATGTGGACTTGCCAAAAAGGCTCCAATACATGACCCTTCCTGGAAAGATGATTAATTGTAGTTGCAAAGTTGACTGAGAACATAGTTTGTTGGTTCTCGATAGAGTTTATGCTTTATACTTTGATGCTGTGATGAATTGTTACTTGTTCATGAGAAGTCTATGATAGAAGTAATATGATACAAGTTCTATGATAAAGTTTTATGTTAAAGTTTGTTGTTGTTATAATAATATACATGATGCTTCTATGTCCATATTTTGTTTTTATCGACACCTCTCCCTCTAAGCATGTGGACATGTTTTTCGATTTTGGTTTTCGCTTGAGGACAAGCGAGGTCTAAGCTTGGGGGAGTTGATACCTCCATTTTGCATCAGGTTTTCCTACTGTTATTTATGATGTTTTTTTGCATAATAATGCTTTTTGGAGTAATTCTAATGCCTTTTCTCTCATAATATGCAAGGTTCACACAAAGAGGGAGAATACCGGCAGCTGGAATTCTGGACCTGAAAAACCTACGTCAGGCTACCTATTCTACACAACTCCAAGTGATCTGAAAATTCATTAGGAATTTTTATGGAAAAAATAAGAATTATTGGAGCAAATAAGTACCAAAGGGGTCCACCAGGTGGGCACAACCCCCTGGCGCGCCCTGGTGGGTTCTGCCCTCCTCGGCCACCTCCGGTGTCCATCTTCTGGTTAAGTCATTTTTACCTAGAAAAAATCAGGAGAGGACTTTCGGGACGAAGGGCCGCCATCTCAAGGCGGAACTTGGGCAGGAGCACTTTTGCCCTCTAGCGGAGCGATTCCGCCGGGGGAACTTCCCTCCCGGAGGGGGAAATCATCGTCATCATCATCACCAACAACTCTCCCATCTTGGGGAGGGCAATATCCATCAACATCTTCAACAGCACCATCTCCTCTCAACCCCTAGTTCATCTCTTGTGTTCAATCTTTGTACCGAAACTATAGATTGGTACTTGTGGGTGACTAGTAGTGTTGATTACGTCTTGTAGTTGATTAGTATATATAGTTTATTCAATGGAAGATCATATGTTCAGATCCATTATGCTATTTAATAACTCTTTGATCTTGAGGATGATTATCATTTGTGTGTAGTTACTTTTGTTCTTGAGGTCACGGGAGAAATCTTGTTGCAAGTAATCATGTGAACTTGATATGTGTTCGATATTTTGATGGTATGTATGTCGTGATTCCCTTACTGGTGTCATGTGAACATTGACTACATGACACTTCACCATATTTGGGCCTAAGGTAATGCATTGTGGAGTAGTTATTAGATGATGGGTTGCGAGAGTGACAGAAGCTTAAACCCTAGTTTATGCGTTATTCCGTAAGGGGCTGATTTGGATCCAAAAGTTTAATGCTATGGGTAGATTTATTCTTAATACTTTTCTCATAGTTGCGGATGCTTGCGAGGGGGTTAATCATAAGTAGGAGATTTGTTCAAGTAAGAATAGCACCTAAGCACCGGTCCACCCAGATATCAAATTATCAAAGTAGCGAACACAAATCAAACCAACATGATGAAAGTGACTACATGAAATTCCCGTGTACCCTCAAGAACACTTTGCTTATCATAAGAGACCGTTTTGGCCTGTCCTTTGCCTCAAAAGGATTGGGCCACCTTGCTGCACTTTTTTTTACCATTACCGTTACTTTCTCATTACAAATTTTCTTGCTATCAAACTACTTGTTACTTATAATTTCAGTGCTTGCAGACATTACCTGTCATTTCCTTCTGCTCCTTGTTGGGTTCGACACTCTTACTTATCGAAAGGACTATGATTGATCCCCTATACTTGTGGGTCATCATGGGCCATGGCCACGCCGGCGCGCCAGACAAGCAGGGAGAAGCAGCAGCAGGAGGGGGGTGGCCCACGCTAGAGCGGATCTGGAGGGGGAGGGGGACGGTGCAGTGCTAGGGAGGAGCGCCCTGCCACCGCGGTAGAGGGCGAGGATGCGCGGGGACGCGCGGGCAGGGGAACTCGAGGAGGGACGTATCCAGAACAAAGAACTTCCCCACCGCCACCATCACAGGGTCCGGCAGCAGCGACGCTGGAGCTGGCGGTGGGTGGGTTTCTGGGTGGCGGCAGCTAGGGTTCCCCGGTGTCGCACGATGTGAGCGACGCGGGGGTCGGGGCTTCGACGCGGGAGGGGAGCCTTTTGATGTTTCCGAGACCAGTCTTCTCCCGACGACAATGGCAGCGGCACCATTTTTCATCGGGAAAACTTGGATCTGGGTATGCTCTCTTCTCTACTGAAATCACGGTATTAGAAATGTACGCATAGATAGCACCAGGGGCTCCTCTCCTTATAGTTAGTCTTCAAAAATGTACACGCATATCAATCAGTACATCAGGTTATTCAAGAGTTGGGAATGTATCATGTGCTTTAGAAATTTAAGCATGAAGAGAACCAGGTTAGATGTTTTTTAAGAAAATGAGGATGACACCCGGCCTTTGCATGGGGAGATGCATGCAGTCACTTCATTAATTATTCACAAAGACTTTACAAAATAATATATCAATATGTCTGAAGCCGCCATCTTGGCAACATCTGTCGCTACGCCTATCCATTGATGAGGGGTGCAGAAAGTGTGAGCTGAATACCCGGACCTCTCACCAAAACCTAACATCTGAAGCGGAGACCCCAACCAAGCCACATACTAGGTTTGGGCCACAAATAGTCTGACACACTCTCATAGGTCGTCGCCGCCGTCTTCCATCGATCCATCTTCAGAGCAAATACTGATGCATCGACCTTGTCAAGCCTGCTGTCTATGTCACCACAACGCCAGACAACACCTCCTCCCTATGCATGTCAATCATCACACATTCATCGTCGAGGCCCTACCACGCCATGCCACCGAGAATTCACGTCGTCGATCTATCACATGGAGCGCCGCTCCATCGCAGATGTCTTCCACTTGTCCCTCGAGCCTACGCATATATACCTCCAACAATGATGCCCCGAAGAGGGATACGGCACAAGAGCGCCACCGTCATCTGATCAACTGATCTAGGGATTCCCCCGGAGGTGACGGATATGGGTCTAGAACTTCTCCACGACGATGCCTTCAAGAAGAGGATGACACAGAAAACACCTCCATAAACCAGCCTTGGCAACGAGCCAAGAGCAAGTTTTTCACCCGAATCCGCTCGAGGAACCTCCATCCTGCCTCATGTGCACGGGACCACAATTGATCACCGCTGTTGCGCATGGAACAGGCTGCACCAGCCAGATCAGATGAACATGAACTTTTCATGACCACAACAAGCGGACCTAGCCAGCCAGCACCTCGGAACACAATGCAAGTCCAAGAAGGAAACTTCTTGAAAACATAGCGCTACAGAGCAGAATGCAAGCTAGAGAAGAAATATTTTCAGAACCCGACACTCCAGCAACAACCTTATTAGGACATAATTAACAAAGTCCTGGTGAGCACAGCAGGTTGCAAGCATGAATATTATGAAGCACTGAACTAAATCTTAACAGCACTCAAGCCACTTGCAAAATAAAAATCAGTTTGAGAACCAAATGAGATAGTGATCGGAACACCATTTCATGTTCGGCATCAAGAACCATGATCGTTCTTTACTAGTTGTACCAGTTGCGAAATCCTTCCATCGTTACCTTGTTGAAGGCATTGTCTTCATGTTGTTATTCTAGCCTTGATTGGTTGGACCCTGTAGGCTGGTATTGTTGAAGTTGGCACAAGTGTGTCCTTCTTTTCAAAGGTGTTATTGCAGAGGAACAACGACTCTATCATATACGTTTAGGTCATGTATTTTCATCGTTATGGTATTGTCGGTATTCAATATGCTTTGCTTTTGGATGGTTTACCTCGCCTTGCATGAACTTTAATGGTGCTTGTATGGATCTACGGACACAGGGGTGAGGAGTTATCACCTCTCCTTCAAAAAAAAGTACAAAAAAAACTGGCGCTTTGTAACTGAAAAGCCTCAAAATCAATAATAACAAATCTACTTGTATGTTGGGGGCATCTATTTATCAATTGGCTTTGTCACGAGTGAAGTCTGCAAATATGCAAGTTCTCATAGTTTGGATAGAAGTTGAACCATCCTTTCAACAATGAACCACTTGATAAAGACTAGATTTTTGTAAACGGCCCTAGGTGGAGTCATCAACCAAAGTATTGTAAACTACTCCAGCTGCAGCCCTCCTGCATTAACCTAATTACTAGTACATTCGGTCGATCCTTCTTGATTTACACACTGTATTAGACAGGGAATTTTGTAATAGCAATGTTTCAGTGGAAATACCTTCGCAAATTGTGGGCATGATAGTTAGTTCATGGATGCACATCATGCACTTATCGCTCTACCTCATGATTATACATAATTGGGATTGAGAAAAATCTAAAATAATGTTTCATGATTTGACATGGCTTTACTTTGAGAGTTTAGTAGGAAGATCACTATCATTTTTTCTTTGATTTGTGTGATCAAAGCATGCAACTGGGGTAACATCGTAGAGCAAACATCAAGGAAAGCATACTCTAGTTTACATGGTCTACTTCAGAATGTATTAGTCAATTGAATGGAGATAATCAAAATTTAAGATTGAACAAGATCTTGATTATCTATCTACTCCCTCGGCAAAGAAATATAAGAGCATTTAGATGAATACTTTAGTGATTTGAACGCTCTTATATTTCTTTACGGAGGAAGTAGTATATAAGAAATTTTGTATCGTTTAATTATCACCCGAATGGTTCGAGCTCCAACCTATCACATGAACTTGACTTTTCCATCGATGTTTAAGGCTGTATGGGTGAGTTAGCCTTTTTTGTCTCCATTCATCCAAAAATTGAAGCCAAGGATGAAGTTTAGAATACCTCTCAACTGATAAACAAGTGGATGTATTGTCCCCCCACTTCAAGGGGTAACATAAGCTAGAGTAATATTTTAGTGTGAATCAAACTAATAGATCGAAGCAAATAACCTTGGTTGACTCCGCATAAGTCAACTTCCGATGGTTGAAAAACAAGTATTGCATGTGTAGTTATATTTCAGTTTTCATTGAGGAATGGTGTAGACCTTGCGGAGGTTCCAATCTCTGATTGTAGTTCACTTCTGAAGCTAGTGCAAAGATCTTATATTGTTTTTCTAGCAGCAACAACAAACCTACGGGCAGGGGAGGCCAAGTATATAATCTTCATTATAATAAGGAAGACATCTAAATTCAAACTATGACATGAACCTAGTAGTGGGTGTACATCATAACAATACCAACATGTTAGCATGTGAAGCCGTAAAGATCTGGTCCATTAGATTTAATATTCATGGTTGATATGTGTAGGCTTGTATCAGTGGCATGTGAGCATCTGACATAGTAAGATGTGGTTATACCATAAAGATGAAGATAGCAAATCAAACTGACTAGAAGATAAGTAGCGCATGTGCAAAAATTGGAGATAACTGCAAGCGCACAAGCCGATCAATGCATTGAAGTGAGCTATTGAAGCATCATCACATCAACAATTCTTGATGGATAAATATTGACAAGACTCTTAGCTCATGTTCCTCTATGGATGTTGAATGAAGATGATCAATATATATTCAACAAGTGAGAATGATACCAAAATGAGTTGTGTAGGCTTGAGAGGCACCGAGGATTATTTCACCACCAGTTGGTGGTGACTGTGAGCCAGATAAGCTCTTTCAAGGGAATCGGATGGGCGTTCAATGTATATGTGAACAACCTAAAAATATTTAAGATGTGGAATGCTAAAAGTGTCCATAGCATCATTTTCGGTCTTGAATGCCAATAGATGGAGACCTTTTGCGTATGGTGCATGTGTTATCTCTCGGTTAGGAGAGAGTGGATCTATGAGAGCATTTGGTGCAAGATGAGAGAGTGAATTAGCGATGAACAATCTGTTGGTGGCATTTTTGTACACCTTATGTCTTTCAATCTCCATCATTAGCTATTTCCACAAGGGCGTCACTCAAACAATTCATCTATTCACTTAACTAATTAACTATGTTTCTACTTTAATTCCCTTTGAACTGATTTACTACAATGCCATATTTGACTCAAAAGTCCAAATTAAGCAACTTGGATCCTAGTGCATTTATAATCTAATTGATGATGCCATTAGTAGGTAACCAAGCAATTCATGAATAGACAACTGATGTTTTGTGCTTTTTACAGTCTAGGGCTTCCGTTGACAATAATATGACTCTTAGCGAGTAAGAGATGGGATGAAACTACCGCAAGGAATGTAGCATTAATGGTGGAGTGAGAAATGGAATGGGTGCACCTTGAATCTAGATCTTAGCATGGCTTTTCTCCGTTGCTGACTATAATATACTGTATAGAATGAAAAAACACGTCACCGTCAATGATGACATGGCGATTTGTTTGACCAAGAACCCATGTGTGGTGTGTATTGATCTTTGCGATGAGAAGTGACTTACAATGTATATCATGACCGACAATAAGCGCCACCTGAGACTAGACTACATCATGTTGCCATGACATGGCTCAAAAGTGTCTGCTAGTTTTTAAGTGAAACCCCCTTAAATGTATATAAGAGTGATTCTATATTGGAGTGTCTAGTTTTCATGTTGTGCTGACAGGATGATTGTCTCTGGATACAAGTTTCCACATGCCAAACAGAATTGGAGTTGTGTGTGATACGTCAACCAACTGCTCTTGATAAGAGTTGTCTGCAATACATAATTTTCGCACGCGACCCTTATCTGGAGGCACCAGCCAAAGTAGCCTGATCACCATCAAGTTTAGCAGAGCCATATATGACCTCCTGGCTTACATGGAGGTTTATTTTGGTGATAATTACATCTCGGTGTGACATTCACTGGTGTGGATCAAATTAATAGACTGGAGCAATTAGTTGACTCCTCATATATATGTCAATGTGAGGTTGATAATCTTGTGTACATCTTGCATAAGATCTAACTATTTGTCATATTTGAAGCCATTTCTAAAACCACATAGCAAATGTCCTATTGATGGTTTTTCGAGCATCAACAATGGTAAATACGAAAATTAAAGTATGTAGCCTTGGTTGTAACAAGAAATGCATCCAAATTCAAACTAGGACATGAAACCAGAGGTGGTTGTACTTGTACACCATAATAACACGATATCTCTAATCAACTCATCACATGATGGTACTCGTATGATGTCAGGCTACTAACAATGTGCCCCCTAAATGTAATATACATGGTTGATATGTGTATGCTACAATCATATCAAAGGCATGTGAGCATATGACACGAATAAAACAAGATTATACATGTATGACATCGCACTAGTATTCATGTTGCCCCCTAGATGTAATATCCATGATTCATATGCGTATGGTGCAATCATATGATCATATCAAAGACAATATGATTCTGCCATAAAAGGCGAAGATAGAAAATCACATTGACTAGAATAGATGTGGTGCATGTGCTGAAAGTGAAGATAAATGTGTGTGTACAAGCCGGTAAATGCATTGTGGTGAGCTACCGAAGCACCTTCACATAAGCAATTTCGAAGGGATAAATATAGTTTGAGTACAAGTCTCGTAGTCATGTTCCTTAGTTATGATGAATGAAGGTCATCCACGTATTCAAGAAGTAGAATCACGTTCTATCTGAGTGAGTATCATGGGCTTGAGAAACATCGAGGATTATTCTACTACTTGGGTTGAAGTTCACAGGAGACGGATGGACGTCTCTCTTCTCTCAGCAGCGATGGCCTTTACTTCTTAGGAAAACTTTTGTTTCTCTAACAAAATCATGGCATTATAAAAGCCACAGGGGCTCCTCTTGTAGACTTCAGAAATGTAGTCGTGTGCACTCTTCCTGTAGGTAGACTTGAGAAATGTACAAATATATCATTCTATATGTACCATTCGTAACTTCAAGTGGTTCAGAAATAAAAACATGAAGAGAGCAAGGTCAGATAAACATGAAACTCTACTGGACCTACCCAGTGCCCTAGAATACAACTTGGGCTGGAGAAAGGAACTATTTGGAAACACAGCAATCCAGAACACTATGCAGGGTCGGGGAAGAAATAGTTTGATAACTCAGCACTCCAGCTGCAGTCCAATTAGCGCACTAATACTTGACAGTTAACCATTCTGATGAGCACAACAGCGTTGCGAGCACTATATTGAAAAAACTAGGAATAGCAGGCAAGAAGAGAAGGAATTTTATGAAGCCCTAAACTAAAACTTGGCAGCACTCGATCACTGGTGCAATAATCGATTTTAACAGTACCCCGCAACCAAATAAGGAAGCATGTTGATAGCCGATAAAAATATAAGAAGACATGCCCTTCAATCACGAATGAGCGCAACCAACCAGTATATCCCCCAGCTAACTGAATTAATGTTTTAGATATTCGGAAAATATTATCTCCGATCAACTCAAATGATAATCATGAGAAACATTGCTTTGCCTTATTAATTTTCTCAACTCCACAATATATCAAAAAGGGGAACCTAGTTCCTAGAAATTTATGTAGCATGATTCCAGACAAGGCGGCTAGTCTTAAGCTAACTGTGGAAGCCCCCAGGTCACAGAACTGAGTTCCTTACCAAGTGACCACAAGATATGGTCACTGTAGAGAAGTTCATCCAAAGATCATGTCTTACTTTAAGTAGCTATTTTTTCAAGGAACAGTGAAGGTGGCATAAAAGGTTGGTAGAATACAATGCTTCTACCATTTCCATTGTCTGATCATTGTTGTTGTCTATGATTACCTAGAATTACCATAGAGCAACAATAAAACATGTGACCACCAAGATTCCATCCTACAATTTTACGTGATGTTTTATTTATGCAATCATACATAATTACTAGCTTTTCCATGGGGTAAACTAGATGGTGCATAGAAGTATTGAATCTATCCAATGCTCTAATCTTTATACCACACGTCCCAACCACCAGAACCTCCTTACAATTTGGGCTGGTTCACTAAACACACTTGATGGCAACAGTGGTCAAACACATACTCCCTCTGTCCCAAAGTAAGTGTTGTACATACTCCCTCCATCCCAAAATAAGTGTTGTACTAAATCAGTGACACTTACTTTGAGACAGAGGGAGTAGATTTTATAAGCGCATTATTCATATTCCCTAGTCACAATAACAAACAAGCATGGGACATAAAAATCATAATTTTCACCAATCATAAGACATCTCACCAGAGAAAGAAAAAATGATTAACCAATCAAGCATGTTCGACATAAAAAATGCATAATTGTCAAATAGTTTGGTTTCTATCGGTGTCAAAACCAGCGGATCTCGGGTAGGGGGTCCCAAACTGTGTGTCTAAGGCTAATGGTAGCAGGAGGCGGGGGACGCAATGTTTACCCAAGTTTGGTCCCTCTCTATGGAGGTAATACCCTACATCCTGCTTGATTAATCTTGATGATATGAGTATTACAAGAGTTGATCTACCACGAGATCGTAGAGGCTAAACCCTAGAAGCTAGCCTATGATTCTGATTGTTCTTTCCCTACGGACTAAACCCTCCGGTTTATATAGACACCGGAGGGGGCTAGGGTTACACAAAGTCGGTTACAGAGAAGGAAATCTACATATCCGAATTGCCAAGCTTGCCTTCCACGCAAAGGAGAGTCCCACCCAGACACGGGACGAAGTCTTCAATCTTGTATCTTCATAGCCCAACAATCCGGCATAAGTATATAGTTTGGCTAATCGAGGACCCCCTAATCCGGGATTCCCTCAGTAGCCCCTGAACCAGGCTGCAATGGCAATGAGTCCGGCGCGCAGATTGTCTTCGGCATTGCAAGGCGGGTTCTTCTCCGAATTCTCCAGAGTACCTATTGTAGCAAGCAGTGTCCGGCTTCCCATTTAATGTTGCACTCATCGGCTTATGTGCCTCAATAATGTTAGTCTCCACGTGTCGAGCGAATATGAGAAGTCGGGGCATTTTTACACTTGCCACCCTGACCATGTAAGTAAATCGTCTATTAAAGAGACGGGGATCCTCATATCCAAATCACACCATCTTCCCCAAGCAAGGATTCATCAGAGCGCGCCCGAAAAAACCATCCCATCATGCCGACCACCGCAGCTCCTCCTGTCGCTCCCATAGTGCTAAGTCAGGTGATTGGGAGAAGTGTATCGTATCCCACGGCCAATTGGTGGAGTTGTAGACCCAGGGGTTTCTCCCACCTGCATATCTTGTCCCAGTCCGAGCCGGATTAGCCACTTTTGATGGCGGGGAGCAAGCGGAGAGTTTTCCCAACCCATCTAGGGGGGAGCGAATATGCCTTGTCCCTTACTTGCTGAGGGGCCTCGGATTTCCAATCCATTCGTTCCTCCGCGGGCTCCTGGAGAATTATGGCCTCTAGTTGCACAACTTCACCCCTGTGTCCATCCTGCATATCACAGGCTATGTCGCCCTTTGTGAGTTATTTCTGGGGTGCAAAGCTCATTTCGAGCTATGGAAGAGGTTGTTCTTCCTCGTCCCTCGCAATCAGGAGGGATCAATATACCAAGTGGGCGGAGCCAAAATATGGCGCATCGCCGGGACCGGATACTTGTCCGGCACTCCGAAGAAGATATCCGAGGACTGGCCTTCTGAGTGGTTTATATAGAGGACGTCTCCCTTCCTGACCCTATCCGGATGGGTCTTCCCGAGTTCACATATGCCCCTTTAAAGAAACACCGTAGCTGGCGTCCCTGGAGCCCCTAGGAGGAAGATAGCAGAGAGGTCCTTCATTTGATGGGCAGGATAAAAACGCTGGCCAAATCTGGATTGACAATAATCAAGGTTATGTCAATATGCATAATGCGGGGGGGTGCAGCCACTCCAGTATCGGGGGCATCCCATGTGGCACTTCAATGGAGAAGATGATGCCACCCGCTGCGGTCGGAAAGGTCTGGACTCCGCCACCGCTCTGGCGAAAATATTGTATGATTTGTATAAAGGAGAAGAAGAGGAGTTCATCCGCATTAAGCCACGGGATGGATTTTCCATGTACAACCCCCCTAGCTAGGTGAGTTGCTATCTTTTACTCAACTCTATTCATTCCCACAGTCTTTCATCACAAATATTTACCTTGCTAGTCCATAACAGGAACTGCAAAAAGCTGTGAGGGAGGTCCACAGCCCGCCTCCACAGCCAGAGGACCCCAACCGGGCCCTCTACCCCGGACTTGGAGAAAATCCGGACATATTTGTGGAGCTCGTTGACAGGATGTTTTTCCAGGCAAGCTATGACGGCGCCTTGGTGGCCATCATTGTCGATTATCTTGGCCTACTCCTTGCATCATATGTAAGTAAAACTGGAGTCCTAACTTCCGAAAAGGATCCCCTCTTTATGCCTTATCCACCGCACATGTATCGCGCTTTATAGGGAAGGCCATTGGGGCACCGTGCCGAACCCGCGACGACTCATCAACAAGGGGCACCCAAGCCGGGTAGGCTTAAAAGGAAAGGGAATAGGACCGAGCCGCCATCGAAGAGGTATGATTTAAAACATGCTCCGTGTTTGTCATCTTTAAAATATAACAATGTCTGTCGTGTGTCGGCAGAAAAAGTATCCGCCGGACTGTGTCGGGGGACCCTGCTTGTCATGCCTCTACCAGCCAGACTCCAGAACCGGCCTCGAGGGTGGAGGCTGACGTGGGGATGACACCAGATGGTCCTCCTACGGAGGATGAGGATAGAATATTCGCTACGAATTCCGAAGTGGAGAGCGTTATGAATCATCGGTGTCGGCGGGCCACACTCTGCGACCCTAATTTCTCCGAGGAGGCGTTCAATGCCTTCAACTCAGGAGACGCGTACATCCGAGCTGCTCAAGATGGGATTGCTAGAGCCACAGACCAGTATTTAAAAGATATACGGGTAAGCAAAATCTGATAATTATGTATATCAGTAGCCCCTGAGACTTGAAACAGTTGGTACAACTTATTTATAGATCATTATATGAATAGGTTCTTATAGAGAAGAACACCCATTTGTCGCAAGAGATGGAGGTGTGTAAAGCCCGGCTAAGGGCCGCAGCTGCCGAAATGGAGGAATCCAAGAAGGCTTCATCTGGTAATATTTTTCTTGACCAATAAAAAACGTAATTACGTGTACCGTTTGGTATTCGGCATATTCACGGATCTAACAATAGATTCCGCGGGCAATCCCGGAGTGAATCCGGAGATACTACAAGAGGATGAACAACGAGTTCAATGACAACTAGAGGCCGGCGAGCGTGTACTTAAATGGGTCAGGCGAGAGAAAAACGATCTCCAGGATGCCAATACCCGGCTGGGCGTGGAATTGAAAGATGTTCGGGCCCAGCTTGCTGACTCCGTGAAGGAGAATAAGAGGCTTCAACGCGGCATTTTTAGTATGTGCTCAAATGAACCTTTATACAGTTCGGCGAAGAAACGGGCTAACAGAGTTATGTCTGTAGGTATACTGACTGGTCGTCTCGAAGAGGAGATGCCCGGATCCGCAGGCGATCTTCTGCAAGAGCTTTCAACTGCACGAACAAGTTCGGCAGGTGATGCAGGGTATTGCCCAGGCCTTGTGGCCATCCGCCTCCCTGCCAGGAAGCATGGGGAGCTTGTAGAGCTGCTCAAGGGAGCGCGGTGGCGCTTCCATTTATGGAAGATATCTGCCTGCCAACAAGGTGCGAGGGAAGCCTGGGCCATGGTGAAAACACGGTACACCAAGCTCGATCTGAATCAGATGGCCCTGGTCGGACCTGTATGATCAGATAGGAAAGAGATTCCCGTTAGTCTGGTATATGACCAGGTAGGATTAGCCACAAAGTATTCCCAACAGGATTGTAGGCTAGAGCCTGTTGGATGGTATAGAAGAAGAAGTATGTGGATCTAAGTGACTATGTACTTCAATTGACATATTTTGTCCCTAGCCAGATTGTAAATCATTTGTCATGGCGGACCTTTTCGCTTCAGCCTCTGGACCCGACAGTCCGGAGTGTTTCCGAATACCCGCTCAGTTATGTAAACCGGGGTACGCGTGGAAACCAGACGCAGGGGTCATAAGTGCTTGAACAGACAAGTACCCAACTAGCTATGTTATATTACATGGATAGTAAGAAACATCTTCTAGGGAGAATAGTTCCATTAAGGGTTCCTTTCTATTGGGGATATAACTATTAGGTATGATCCGCCCAGGAGGGGTCGGGTTATACCTATGAGTACTTTTGAAACCCAAGACTAAGGTCGAAAGATGGCGGTTCAGTAAGGGCCCAAAGCCCAGAGGTGACTTAAGGCCCGTAGTGATAAACCGCCATGTATACGTGACTTGTATTATAAGACAAGGAATATTAAGAGACCGAGCCGGACACTATTTATGAGCCGGCCGGGACTCTGTAGAGCCGCTGGGCGTCAGCCTCTGTATATAAAGGGACGACCCGGCGGCGGATCAGGGCAAGTAACATCAACTTGAGAGCTAGGTCAAGCGATTTGCTCCCTGGTTATCGAGAGATAAGCAATCCCACTCAAAACTGGATCGTAGGCTTTTACCTTCACCGTAAGGGGCCGAACTAGTATAAACCTCGTGTCTCTTGTCCCGATTAACCCCTTCAAGATTCCTAATTGTGATGGCTCCACGACTAAGTCCTTTCACTAGGACATCTGACGTGACAAATCCACGAGAGTTGGCGCCCACCGTGGGGCCAGCGCATGGTGGAATTGAGTTCTTGAAGGGTAGCTTCGAAGGGCTCAAGGGATATGATGTGGGCCGGATGACCAAGAGTCGCCCGGTAAGCTCTACATCGATGACGCAAGTTGGGGCCCCGACGCCGGCTCAATCGAGTATGGGTACTGGGTCCCCTTCGGCAGAATTCACGTCTTCATCGGCAAGATCGACGAGCTAGGCCCTGAGTCGAACATCTGCACCGACCTTGTCGAGATGGTTCAGCATGCGAGACCCACCCGGGCTCCGCCAGCTGTGAAGCGTGCCTTCGTGGGATGCATCCACGGAGGACTCTCTGAAGGATCTGCCTCTGGCGGTGAGACGGCCATCTACTCTGATGGTGAGTCGTCCACAGGTGAGACAGATTCGTTGTATCAACTGCAGGATGGCGGGCTTGGAGGCTGTTCCGATGGCAGCAGTATTCCGGATTGCTTCGAGCCGTCGAGCAGGGTTGGGATCTTCATGGCTGGCACACAACCTATCCAAGACTCCACAGCCGCAGTAGCCATAACCTCCGGGTCAGGAGCAGCCGGGGCAGGAGGCCCTGTGCGCTCGCCGGCTCAGGTGTTGATGGATCTCACGGACAAGCTGGCCATCCTGTTAACCGCCGTAGTTAACCTGGCGGATCAAGCTCGTCATGATGCGGAGGTGGCACAGTTAAAATTGGATATGGTGCGGGCTAAAGAAGACCTAGCAGCGGAAGATGTCAGGATAGCCGCAGAGCGGGCGGCTCTGGATGTTCAGGCTCAGCAGATCTAGGCACATACTTTCCGGCTCACGCAAGACCAGAACGTGGCTAATGAGGTCATGAGGAGAAGGCATCAGAAGACTCAGTCTCGACTCCCCCGGGTTTATGATCCTCGAAATCTCTTTCACACACCAGGGGTAGGGCCTAGTAACCCGCCGTGGCTCTCACTGCGTACAAGTAACCCGTCGTGGCTATCACCGCTTACAGGGGCGGATCGTGTTGCAGCACCCGGGGACGGCGCACCGGTTCAACCACAAATGACGGGACCTCCCCGCGTAACCATGGCTCCACCTTAGTATGTACCAACACCTCCGAGTCACTATTCAAATCCGTTGGAGAACATGATAGCAGCAGCAGCACGGTTGGCAGCCCTCCCAATTGATGGTGACTCTCCGGCGGCGGTTGAAACCTGCCGGGTCAGGGAACTTCTTCAGACAGCCTTAGCACAGCAGGAGGCGTACTCATATAGCCGGGACAGGATCCATTCGACCCCTCGTCCAAGCCGAAGCCCGAGTTATAGCCGGCACATGGATTCAGTGGCCGTTTCAAGCAACGTCTGGTGACGTAACCAGCCGGGTGGGCATGACCCGATGCGCCATGAGGCCTGCAACTTGGTGGAGCAAGACAGAATACGTCAAGAGGCTAAGCGAGTAGCTCAGCAAGTGGCTGAGCAGGCGGCTCAGTTGACGTCTTACCAGCCATATCCGGCTTATCCGACAACTTCTATCGAGGCAGGTGTGGCCACCAAGACCAGAGGAGTCCCCTGTCTGGTGCCGGCTCTATGCAACGAGCGCTTGCCCAAAGATTTTAAGGGGCCTAGGAAGGTGCCGAATTACACGGCCGACTTACAGCCTGGGGCATGGATCGAAAGCTACGAGATGGCTATGGAGTTATTGGAGATCAGTGATGCTGCAATGGCTAAGTACCTTACCATGATGTTGGATGGGACCGCCCGCACTTGGTTGAAAGGCATGCCACCTAATTCAATCAGTTCATGGACGGAGCTAAAGGCCCGGTTCATCCAGAATTTCAAAGATATGTGTAAACAGCCCATGTCGATTGTGGATCTGACGAATTGCAAGAAAGAGGAGGGCGAGTCTACAACCCATTGGGTGCGCCGGGTTAAAGCCATAATACATTCATCTGATAAGATGGATGCCGGCTCTGCAGTCTTAATGTTGGAGAAAAATTGCCGTTTTTTGCCTCTGAAACAAAAGCTGGGGTGGCTCAAGCGTGATTGTAATGATATGGGCACGCTGATGGCGGCTCTGGTCAAGTATGCCGACTCTGATAGTACCAAGGATCCCGAGTCTGATGATGACAAGGCATGGAAGGGAAAGAAGAATGGCAATGGCAAGGGCCCTCAGCACAACCCGGCTAATCAAGGAGGTAATAAACATAAGGCTGACGGTAGTTTGGATTTTATGGCTAACACCAGTGTGCAAGGTAACAACCAACGGCGAAAAGGGAGGCCACCTCCCCGGTCTGGCGGGTAAGGCCCCATACTTGAGCAATTGTTGAACGAGCCCTGTCCGAGACACGGCACTCAGCAGAAGCTGGCTACCCATTTATGGAAGGATTATACGATCATGAAGGCCTTCAAAAATTCCAACATGTTTGATGGTAACAATGGGCAGGGCGGCGGCTCAGGTGGCGGCAGCTTTCATGGCCCGGGCGGCGGGTCAAATCCCAACTTCCAAAATTCTCAAGGCAACCAAGGCGGTTTTAACCAACAATCTGGCCAGGGCAGTCAGCAACAGCAGCAAGGTGGATATCAGAGTAATCCAAAGCAGCTGAATGGTGGGCAGTATCACGTGTTTACCACCAGCTTATGCAACCGAGACCAGAAACTTCATAAGCGGGCTGTGAATGCTGTTAAGCCGGCAGTTCCTCGTTATTTGAGATGGTCCGAGCAGCCTAATTTATGGAGTAGGGAGGATCACCCTCCCCGGGTTGATAATCCGGGTCACTTAGCCCTGGTGGTGGCCCCTCAGGTGGGTGGATATAAATTCACCAAGGTGATCGTGGATGGAGGCAGCAGCATCAATATCCTCTATTATGAGACCTTCCATCACATGGGGCTAACTGATAAGAGCCTTAAGCAGTCCAACACTGTCTTCCACGGGGTTGTACCCGGTAAATCAGTGTATCCAGTCGGTAAGATCGAATTGGAGGTGGCTTTCGGGGATGAATATGACTCCAGAGCTGAGAAATTGACGTTTGAGGTCGTCAAGATCAAGAGCCCGTATCATGCCCTGTTCGGACGGCCGGCTTATGCCAAATTCATGGCACGGCCGTGTTATGTGTCCTTGCAGCTCAAGATACCGGGTCATAAGGGAACCATTACGGTGCATGGGAGCCGGAAGGTAGCCCTAGAATATGAAGAAGGTGATGCGGCTTATTGTAGGACCTTGAAGTATGTCTAGAGGGGGGGTGATTAGACTACTTGACCAATTAAAAACTTAACCTGTTCCCAATTTTAGACTTTGGCAGATTTTAGCTATCCTTGGACAAGTCAAGCAATCATCACACAAATCAAGCAAGCATGCAAAGAGTATATAGGCAGCGGAAATTAAAGCATGCAACTTGCAAGAAAGTAAAGGGAAGGGTTTGGAGGATTCAAACACAATTGGAGACACGGATATTTTTGTCGTGGTTCCGATAGGTGGTGCTATCGTACATCCACGTTGATAGAGACTTCAACCCACGAAGGGTAACGGTTGCGAGAGTCCACAGAGGGCTCCACCCATGAAGGGTCCACGAAGAAGCAACCTTGTCTATCCCACCATGGCCGTCGCCCACGAAGGACTTGCCTCACTAGCGGTAGATCTTCACGAAGTAGGCGATATCCTTGCCCTTACAAACTCCTTGTTCAACTCCACAATCTTGTCGGAGGCTCCCAAGTGACACCTAGCCAATCTAGGAGACACCACTCTCCAAGAAGTAACAAATGGTGCATTGATGATGAACTCCTTGCTCTTGTGCTTCAAATGATAGTCTCCCCAACACTCAACTCTCTCTCATGGGATTTGGATCTGGTGGAAAGAAGATTTGAGTGGAAAGCAACTTGGGAAGGCTAGAGATCAAGATTCATATGGTAGGAATGGAATATCTTGGCCTCAACACATGAGTAGGTGGTTCTCTCTCAGAAATGGTAAGTTGGAAGTGTACGTTTGTTCTGATGGCTCTCTTCACGAATGAAGAGGAGGTGGAGGGGTATATGTTGGAAATATGCCCTAGAGGCAATAATAAAAGAATTATAATTATATTACCTTGTTCATGATAATTGCCTTTTATTCATGCTATAATTGTATTATCCGGAAATCGTAATACATGTGTGAATACATAGACCAAAAATATGTCCCTAGTGAGCCTCTAGTTGACTAGCTCGTTGATCAACGGATAGTCATGGTTTCCTGACTATGGGCATTGGATGTCATTGATAACGGGATCACATCATTAGGAGAATGATGTGATGGACAAGACCCAATCCTAAGCATAGCACAAGATCGTGTAGTTCGTTTGCTAGAGCTTTTCCAATGTCAAGTATCTTTTCCTTAGACCATGAGATCGTGTAACTCCCGGATACCGTAGGAGTGCTTTGGGTGTACCAAACGTCACAACGTAACTGGGTGACTATAAAGGTGCACTACAGGTATCTCCAAAAGTGACTGTTGGGTTGACACGGATCGAGACTGGGATTTGTCACTCCATATGACGGAGAGGTATCTCTGGGCCCACTCGGTAATGCATCATCATAATGAGCTCAAAGTAACCAAGTGTCTGGTCATGGGATCATGCATTACGGTACGAGTAAAGTGACTTGCCGGTAATGAGATTGAACGAGGTATTGGGATACCGACGATCGAATCTCGGGCAAGTAACATACCGATTGACAAAGGGAATTGTATACGGGGTTGCTTGAATCCTCGACATCGTGGTTCATCCGATGAGATCATCGAGGAGCATGTGGGAGCCAACATGGGTATCCAGATCCCGCTGTTGGTTATTGACCGGAGAGCCGTCTCGGTCATGTCTACATGTCTCCCGAACCCGTAGGGTCTACACACTTAAGGTTCGATGACGCTAGGGTTGTAGAGATATGAGTATGCAGCAAACCTAAAGTTGTTCGGAGTCTCGAATGAGATCCCGGACGTCATGAGGAGTTCCGGAATGGTCCGGAGGTAAAGAATTATATATAGGAAGTGCAGTTTCGGCCATTGGGAGAGTTTCGGGGGTCACCGGTATTGTACCGGGACCACCGGAAGGGTCCCGGGGGTCCACCGGGTGGGGCCACCTATCCTGGAGGGCCCCGTGGGCTGAAGTGGGGAGGGGACCAGCCCCTGGTGGGTTGGTGCCCCCCCCCCCCTTGGGCCCCCTGTGCCTAGGGTTGGAAACCCTAGGGTGGGGGCGCCTCCACTTGCCTTGGGGGGCACTCCACCCCCCTGGCCGCCGCCCCCTTGGGAGATCCCATCTCCAAGGCCGCCCCCCCCCCCACTAGGGGGGCCTATATAAAGGAGGGGAGGAGGGAGGGCAGCCGCACCCTGAAGTCTTGGCGCCTCCCTCTCCCCTGCTACACCTCTCCCTCTCGCAGAAGCTCGGTGAAGCTCTGCCGGAACCCTGCTGCATCCACCACCACGCCGTCGTGCTGCTGGATCTTCATCAACCTCTCCTTCCCCCTTGCTGGATCAAGAAGGAGGAGACGTCATCTTGACCGTACGTGTGTTGAACGCGGAGGTGCCATCCGTTTGGCGCTAGGATCTCCGGTGATTTGGATCACGACGAGTACGACTCCCTCAACCCCGTTCTCTTGAATGCTTCCGCTCGCGATCTACAAGGGTATGTAGATGCACTCCCCTCTCTCGTTGCTAGATGAACTCATAGATGGATCTTGGTGAACGTAGGAAAAATTTATTTTATGCAACGTTCCCCAACAGTGGCATCATGAGCTAGGTCTATGCGTAGTTCTCTATTGCACGAGTAGAACACAAATCTGTTGTGGGCGTAGATGTTGCCAACTTTCTTGCCGCTACTAGTCTTATTTTGCTTCAGCGGTATTGTGGGATGAAGCGGCCCGGACCGACCTTACACGTACGCTTACGTGAGACAGGTTCCACCGACTGATATGCACTAGTTGCATAAGGTGGCTAGCGGGTGTCTGTCTCTCCCACTTTAGTTGGAGAGGATTCGATAAAAAGGGTCCTTATGAAGGGTAAATAGAAGTTGATAAATAACGTTGTGGTTATTCGTAGGTAAGAAAACCTTCTTGCTAGAACCCTATTGCAGCCACGTAAAAGATGCAACAACAATTAGAGGACGTCTAACTTGTTTTTGCAGCAATTGCTTTGTGATGTGATATGGCCAGAAGTTGTGATGAATGATGAATGATATATTGTGATGTATGAGATCATGTTCTTGTAATAGGAATCCCGACTTGCATGTCGATGAGTATGACAACCTGCAGGAGCCATAGGAGTTGTCTTAATTATTGTATGACCTGCGTGTCAATGATTTAACGCCATGTAATTACTTTACTTTATTGCTAAACCGTTAGTCATAGTAGTAGAAGTAATAGTTGGCGAGCAACTTCATGGAGACACAATGATGGAGATCATGATGATGGAGATCATGGTGTCATGCCGGTGACGAAGATGATCATGGAGCCCCAAAGATGGAAATCAAAGGAGCTATATGATATTGGCCATATCATGTCACTACTATTTAATTGCATGTGATGCTTATTATATTTATGCATCTTGTTTACTTAGAACGACGGTAGTAAATAAGATGATCCCTCATAATAATTTCAAGAAAGTGTTCCCCCTAACTGTGCACCGTTGCTAAAGTTTGTCATTTCGAAGCACCACGTGATGATCGGGTGTGATAGATTCGTACGTTCACATACAACGGGTGTAAGACAGATTTACACATGCAAAACACTTAGGTTAACTTGACGAGCCTAGCATGTACAGACATGGCCTCGGAACACAGAGACCGAAAGGTCGAACATGAGTCATATGGAAGATACGATCAACATGGAGATGTTCACCGATGATGACTAGTCCGTCTCACGTGATGATCGGACACGGCCTAGTCGACTCGGATCATGTAACACTTAGATGACTAGAGGGATGTCAAATCTTAGTGGGAGTTCATTAAATAATTTGATTAGATGAAATTAATTATCATGAACTTAGTCTAAAATCTTTGCAAAAATGTCTTGTAGATCAAATGGCCAACGCTCATGTCAACATGAACTTCAACGCGTTCCTAGAGAAAACCAAGCTGAAACATGATGGCAGCAACTATACGGACTGGGTCCGGAACCTGAGGATCATCCTCATAGCTGCCAAGAAAGCATATGTCCTAGAAGGACCGCTAGGTGATGCACCCATCCCAGAGAACCAAGACGTCATGAACACTTGGCAGTCACGTGCTGATGATTACTCCCTCGTTCAGTGCGGGCGGGGCTCCAAAAGCGTTTTGAGCAACACGGAGCATATGAGATGTTCGAGGAGCTGGAAATGGTTTTCCAAGCTCATGCCCGGGTCGAGAGATATGAAGTCTCCGACAAGTTCTATAGTTGTAAGATGGAGGAAAATAGTTCTGTCATTGAGCACATACTCAAAATGTCTGGGTTGCACAACCGCCTGTCCCAGCTGGACATTAACCTCTCGGACGAGGCGGTCATTGATAGAATCCTTCAGTCGCTCCCACCGAGCTACAAGAGCTTTGTGATGAACTACAATATGCAGGGGATGGTGAAAACTATTCCTGAAGTATTTTCAATGCTGAAGTCAGCAGAGGTAGAAATCAAGAAGGAACATCAAGTGTTGATGGTCAATAAAACCACTAAGTTCAAGAAGGGCAAGGGTAAGAAGAACTTCAAGAAGGATGGCAAGGATGTTGCCGCACCCGGTAAGCCAGTTGCCGGGAAGAAGTCAAAGAATGGACCCAAGCCTGAGACTGAGTGCTTTTATTGCAAAGGGAAGGGTCACTGGAAGCAGAACTGCCCCAAATACTTAGCGGACAAGAAGGCCGGCAACACTAAAGGTATATGTGATATACATGTAATTGATGTGTACCTTACCAGTAATCGTAGGAACTTCTGGGTATTTGATACCGGTGTCGTTGCTCATATTTGTAACTCACAGCAGGAGCTGCGGAATAAGTGGAGACTGACGAAGGACAAAGTGACGATGCGCATCGGGAATGGTTCCAAGGTTGATGTGATCGATGTCGGCACGCTGCCTCTACATTTACCTACGGGATTAGTTTTAAACCTCAATAATTGTTATTTAGTGCCAAGTTTGAGCATAACATTGTATCTTGATCTCGTTTAATACGAGATGGCTACTCATTTAAATCCGAGAATAATGGTTGTTCTATTTATATGAGAGATATGTTTTATGGTCATGCCCCGATGGTCAATGGTTTATTCTTAATGAATCTCGAACATAATGTTACATATATTCATAGTGTGAATACCAAAAGATGTAAAGTTGATAACGATAGTCCCACATACTTGTGGCACTGCCGCCTTGGTCACATTGGTGTCAAGCGCATGAAGAAACTCCATGCTGATGGACTTTTAGAGTCTCTCGATTATGAATCATTTGACACATGCGAACCATGCCTCATGGGCAAAATGACCAAGACTCCATTCTCCGAAACAATGGAGCGAGCAACCAGCTTGTTGGAAATCATACATACTGATGTGTGTGTCCAATGAGCGTTGAGGCTCGCGGAGGATATCGTTATGTTCTCACTCTCACTGATGACTTGAGTAGATATGGGTATGTCTACTTGATGAAACACAAGTCTGAGACCTTTGAAAAGTTCAAGGAATTTCAGAATGAGGTAGAGAATCAACGTGACCGAAAGATAAAGTTCTTATGATCAGATCATGGAGGAGAATATTTAAGTCACGAATTTGGTACGCACTTAAGGAAATGTGGAATCATTTCACAACTCACGCTGCCTGGAACACCTCAGCGTAACGGTGTGTCCGAACATCATAGTCGCACTCTATTGGATATGGTGCGGTCTATGATGTCTCTTACAGATTTACCGCTATCGTTTTGGGGATACGCTCTAGAGACAGCTACATTCACTTTAAATAGGGCTCCGTCTAAATCCATTGAGACGACACCGTATGAATTACGGTTTGGGAAGAAACCTAAGCTGTCGTTTCTAAAAGTTTGGGGATGCGATGCTTATGTCAAGAAACTTCAACCTGAAAAGCTCGAACCCAAGTCGAAAAAATGCGTCTTCATAGGATACCCTAAGGAAACTATTGGGTATTACCTTCTACTTAAGATCCGAGGGCAAGATCTTTGTTGCCAAGAACGGATCCTTTCTGGAAAAAGAGTTTCTCTTGAAAGGAGTAAGTGGGAGGAAAGTAGAACTCGATGAAGTACTACCTCTTGAACCGGAAAGTAGTGCAGCTCAGGAAAATGTTCCTGTGGTGCCTACACCGACTGGAGAGGAAATTAATGATGATGATCAAGGTACTTCGGATCAAGTTTCTACTGAACTTCGTAGGTCCACAAGGACACGTTCCACACCGGAGTGGTATGGCAACCCTGTCCTGGAAATCATGTTGTTAGACAACGGTGAACCTTCGAACTATGAAGAAGCGATGGCGGGCCCAGATTCCAACAAATGGCTTGAAGCCATGAAATCTGAGATAGAATCCATGTATGAAAACAAAGTATGGACTTTGACAGACTTGCCCGATGATCGGCGAGCGATAGAAAACAAATGGATCTTTAAGAAGAAGACGGACGCGGATGGTAATGTTACCATCTATAAAGCTCGACTTGTCGCTAAGGGTTATCGGCAAGTTCAAGGGGTTGACTACGATGAGACTTTCTCTCCCGTAGCGAAGCTGAAGTCCGTCTGAATCATGTTAGCAATTGTCGCATACTATGATTATGAGATATGGCAGATGGACGTCAAAACGGCATTCCTTAACGGACATCTTAAGGAAGAACTGTATATGATGCAGCCGGAGGGTTTTGTCGATCCTAAGAATGCTAACAAGGTATGCAAGCTCCAGCGATCCATTTATGGGCTGGTGCAAGCATCTCGGAGTTGGAACATTCGCTTTGATGAGATGATCAAAGTGTTTGGGTTTATGCAGATTTATGGAGAAACATGCGTTTACAAGAAAGTGAGTGGGAGCTCTGTAGCATTTCTCATATTATATGTAGATGACATACTTTTGATGGGAAATGATATAGAACTTTTGGGCAGCATTAAGGCCTACTTGAATAAGTGTTTTTCAATGAAGGACCTTGGAGAAGCTGCTTACATATTAGGCATCAAGATCTATAGGGATAGATCGAGACGCCTCATAGGTCTTTCACAAAGCACATACCTTGATAAGATATTGAAGAAGTTCAAAATGGATCAATCCAAGAAAGGGTTCTTGCCTGTATTGCAAGGTGTGAGATTGAGCTCGGCTCAATGGCCGACCACGGCAGAAGATAAAGAAGAGATGAGTGTCATCCCCTATGCTTCAGCCATAGGATGTATTATGTATGCCATGCTGTGCACCAGACCTGATGTAAACCTTGCCGTAAGTTTGGTAGGTAGGTACCAAAGTAATCCCGGCAAGGAACACTGGACAACGGTCAAGAATATCCTGAAGTACCTGAAAAGGACAAAGGACATGTTTCTCGTTTATGAAGGTGACGAAGAGCTCGTCGTAAAGGGTTACGTCGATGCTAGCTTCGACATAGATCTGGATGACTCTAAGTCACAAACCGGATATGTGTATATGTTGAATCGTCGAGCAGTAAGTTGGTGCAGTTGCAAGCAGAGCGTTGTGGCGGGATCTACATGTGAAGCGGAGTACATGGTAGCCTCGGAGGCAGCGCATGAAGCAATATGGATGAAGGAGTTCATCACTGACCTAGGAGTCATACCCAATGCGTCGGGGCTGATCACTCTATTCTGTGACAACACTGGAGCTATTGCCCTTGCCAAGGAGCCCAGGTTTCATAAGAAGACCAGGCACAATAAGCGTCATTTCAACTCCATCCGTGAAAATGTTCAAAATGGAGACATAGATATTTGCAAAGTACATACGGATCTGAATGTCGTAGATCCATTGACAAAACCTCTTCCGCGAGAAAAACATGATCAACACCAGAACTCTATGGGTGTTCGATTCAACACAATGTAACTAGATTATTGACTCTAGTGCAAGTGGGAGACTGTTGGAAATATGCCCTAGAGGCAATAATAAAAGGATTATTATTATATTTCCTTGTTCATGATAATTGTTCTTTATTCATGCTATAATTGTATTATCCGGAAATCGTAATACACGTGTGAATACATAGACCAAAAATATGTCCCTAGTGAGCCTCTAGTTGACTAGCTCGTTGATCAACGGATAGTCATGGTTTCCTGACTATGGGCATTGGATGTCATTGATGACGGGATCACACCATTAGGAGAATGATGTGATGAACAAGACCCAATCCTAAGCATAGCACAAGATCGTGTAGTTCGTTTGCTAGAGCTTTTCCAATGTTAAGTATCTTTTCCTTAGACCATGAGATCGTGTAACTCACGGATACCGTAGGAGTGCTTTGGGTGTACCAAACGTCACAATGTAACTGGGTGACTATAAAGGTGCACTACAGGTATCTCCGAAAGTGTCTATTGCGTTGACACAGATCGAGACTGGGATTTGTCACTCCGTATGATGGAGAGGTATCTCTAGGCCCACTCGGTAATGCATCATCATAATGAGCTCAAAGTAACCAAGTGTCTGGTCACGGGATCATGCATTACGGTACGAGTAAAGTGACTTGCCGGTAACGAGATTGAACGAGGTATTGGGATACCGGCGATCGAATCTCGGGCAAGTAACATACTGATTGACAAAGGGAATTGTATACGGGGTTGCTTGAATCCTCGACATTGTGGTTCATTCGATGAGATCATCGAGGAGCATGTGGGAGCCAACATGGGTGTCCAGATCCCGATGTTGGTTATTGACCGGAGAGTCGTCTCGGTCATATCTACATGTCTCCCGAACCCGTAGGGTCTACACACTTAAGGTTTGGTGATGCTAGGGTTGTAGAGATATGAGTATGCAGCAAACTGAAAGTTGTTCGGAGTCCCGGATGACATCTCGGACATCACGAGGAGTTCCGGAATGGTCCGGAGGTAAAGAATTATATATAGGAAGTGCAGTTTCGGCCATTGGGAGAGTTTCGGGGGTCACCGGTATTGTACCGGGACCACCGGAAGGGTCCCGGGGGTCCACCGGGTGGGGCCACCTATCCCGGAGGGCCCCGTGGGCTGAAGTGGGGAGGGGACCAGCCCCTGGTGGGCTGGTGCGCCCCCCCCCCCTTGGGCCCCCCCTGCGCCTAGGGTTGGAAACCCTAGGGTGGGGGGGCGCCTCCACTTGCCTTGGGGGGCACTCCACCCCCTGGTCGCCGCCCCCTTGGGAGATCCCATCTCCAGGGCCGGAGCCCCCCCCCCTCGGGGGCCTATATAAAGGATGGGAGGAGGGAGGGCAGCTGCACCCTGAAGTCTTGGCGCCTCCCTCTCCCCTGCTACACCTCTCCCTCTCGCAGAAGCTCGGCGAAGCTCTGCGGGAACCCTGCTGCATCCACCACCATGCCGTCGTGTTGCTGGATCTTCATCAACCTCTCCTTCCCCCTTGCTGGATCAAGAAGGAGGAGACGTCACGCTGACCGTACGTGTGTTGAACGCGGAGGTGCCGTCCGTTCGGCGCTAGGATCTCCGGTGATTTGGATCACGACGAGTACGACTCCCTCAATCTGGTTCTCTTGAACGCTTCAGCTCGCGATCTACAAGGGTATGTAGATGCACTCCCCTCTCTCGTTGCTAGATGAACTCATAGATGGATCTTCGTGAACGTAGGAAAATTTTTATTTTATGCAACGTTCCCCAACAGTATATATAGCCTCCACACAAAATCTAACCATTACACACAATTTACCAAACTCGATGGGACCGAATCAACAAACTCGGTCGGACCGATTCAGTAAACCTAGTGACCGTTAGGATTTTCAGTGGGACTGACATGCAACTCGGTAGGACCAATATGGTTAGTGTTAGGGCATAACGTAATCTCGGTGAGACCGATTACACAAACTCAGTGAGACCGATTTTGGTAATTAGCTAACCAGAGAGTTGGTCAGGTAAACTCGGTGGGACCGATTCGCTCTTTTTGGTGAGACCGAAATGTTACGAAAGGGAAACAGAGAGTTTACATTGCAATCTCGGTGGGACCGATCGCTCACTTCGGTTAGACCAAAACGTTACGAAGGGAAACAGAGAGATTACAATCCCATCTCGGTGAGACCGAGATCCCTATCGGTAAGACCGATTTGCCTAGGGTTTGTGGCAGTGGCTATGACATTTGAACTCGGTGGCGCCGGATAGAAAGAATCCGTGTGACCGATTTTGGCTTTAGGTTTAGGTCATATGAGGATGTGAGAAAGTAGTTGAGGGTATTTGGAGCATATCACTAAGCACTTGAAGCAAGAGGCTCATTAAGCAACACCTCATCCCTCCTTGATAGTATTGGCTTTCCCTATAGACTCAATGTGATCTTGGATCACTAAAATGTAAAATGAAGAGTCTTGAGCTTTTGAGCTTGAGCCAATCCTTTGTCCTTGATATTTTGAGGGATCCACTTTCATCATCCATGCCATGCCATTCATTGAGCTTTCCTGAAATAATAGTCTTGGATTAGCATTAGCTCAATGAGCTATATGTTGTTATGAATTACCAAAACCACCTAGGGATAGTTGCACTTTCACTTATGCTGAGTCGGTTTGTGCGACGGAAGAGTTAAAATTCTACAAAGACAATGTCGACCCGGCAGATATGACATCTTTAAAGAAGCCGACCACAAAACATGAGCCGGTCATGAAGTTTAAGTCGGCTGGTGATACTAATCTTGTTGACTTTGTTCCAGGCGACTCATCTAAATAGTTCAGTATCAGTGCTAATTTGGATCCCAAATAGGAAAGCACGCTCATTGAGTTCATCCATGAGAATCGGGACATTTTTGCATGGAAACCTTCTGACATGCCAGGTGTACCGAGTGAAATCGCTGAGCACACTCTTGATATTGATCCAAAGTTTAAGCCGGTCAAGCAGTTTCTTCGGTGGTTAAACGAGGAGAGGAGGAAGGCTATTGGTGAGGTAGTAGCCTGGCTCTTAGCAGCTAGGTTCATCATCGAAGTGTTTCATCCAGAGTGGTTGGCTAACCCGGTGCTTGTGCTCAAGAAAAACGGCACTTGGCGTATGTGTGTGGATTACACGGACTTAAACAAGGCTTGTCCGGCTGATCCTTCTGCTCTCCCTCGTATTGATCAAATCATCGATGCTACGGCGGGTTGTGAGTGTTTGAGCTTTTTGGATGCTTACTCTGGTTATCATCAGATCAAGATGGCAGTTAAGGACCAGGAGAAGACAGCGTTCATTACTCCATTTGGAGCCTTCTGCTATGTATCAATGCCTTTTGGGCTTAAGAGTGCCCAGGCGACTTACCAGTGATGTGTGCAGAATTGTCTTCATAATAAAATTGGGCACAATGTTCACGATTATGTGGATGACATCGTAGTGAAATCCAGAGAGAAGGAGACTTTGATTGATGATCTTAAGGAAACCTTTGACAATCTTCGGGTTTACAAGATGATGCTTAACCCGGCCAAGTGTGCTTTTGGTGTGCCTGCAGGCAAGCTTTTGGGTTTTCTGGTTTCTAACAGGGGCATCGAGGCTAACCCAGAGAAAATCAAGGCCATCACCTCTCTGGCCAAACCAGCATGTATCAATGACATTCAGTGTTTGGCGGGTCGTATCGCTGCTCTAAGCCAGTTCATAAGTCGGTTAGGAGACAAGGCCATGCTACTATATCAAATGATGAAGAAGACAGATAACTTCACCTGGAGTGACACAGCAAATGCTGCTTTTGAAGATCTGAAGAGACAGTTGGCTGAGCTGCCGGTTCTTGCTGCTCCCATTGACAAGGAGCCCTTATTATTGTATGTGGCTGCTAACACACGTGCTCTCAGCGTGGCCATCGTGGTAGAGAGCAGGGAGGCTAGCAAGGAACACCCAGTTCAGCGGCTGGTTTACTACATCAGCGAGGTGTTGATTGAGTCCAAGCAGCGGTATCCGCATTGGCAGAAGCTCGTTTATGGGGTGTTCATGGCAAGCCAGAAGCTTAAGCAATACTTCTTGGGCCACCCCATCATTGTGGTTAGTTCTGCCCCTTTGGGGGATATCATTCAAAACAGAGAGGCCACAGGACGATTCGCCAAATGGGCCATTGAGCTTGGGCCTCATGGCTTAAAGTATGTGCCACGCACAGCTATCAAGTCTCAAGCGCTGGTGGATTTCATCAACGATTGGACAGAGCTGCAGATGCTTGAAGAAAAGCCGGACAACACGTATTGGACAATTCATTTTGACGGGTCCAAACAATTGGAGGGCTCGGGGGCTGGAGTTGTTTTGGCTTCCCCTCGAGGTGATAAATTTTTATATGTGCTCCGGTTGATGTTTCCCTGTACTAACAACGCAGCTGAGTATGAAGCCTTGCTCCATGGTCTCCGGATGGCTGAAGAGATGAGCTTAAGCCGGGTAAGGTGCTTCGGCGACTTAGATTTAGTGGCTCAGCAGGTATCAGGCAAGTGGGATTCTAAGGATCCTCGCATGGCGGCTTATCGTCGTGAAGTCGATGCTATTGCGGGACACTTCAAGGGTTATCAGGTGGAGCACATTGACCGTAGAAAGAACGAGGCGGCTGACGCTTTAAGCCGGCTGGGATCTCAGCGTAAGCCGGTGTCGCCTAATACTTTTTTGGATATTCTGCATAACCCTTCTGTCAAGCTACCCACAGAGGAAGACTTGGTTATTCCTCACCCAGAAGCACAATTGGTGGCGGCTCTTCATATCATTCCAGATTGGACGGTCCCATACCTGGCTTATATAACCCGGGGCGAGTTTCCTGAGGAGGAAACATTGGCTAGGTAGATAACCCGGTGATCTAAGTCTATGACGATTATCAATGGTGAGTTGCATCATCGCAGTGTTACAGTGGCGTTTCAGCGTTGCGTCTCTCCTGAAGAAGGCCAAGAAATTCTCCGTGAGATTCATGAAGGGGATTGTGGTCACCACGTCGGGTCAAAATCCCTCGTGGCTAAGGCTTTCCATCATGGATTCCATTGGCTGACGGCTCATGCTGATGCGGAGGACTTGGTCAGTAGATGTGATGGTTGTCAGAAGTTCTCAAGACGGGCTCATGTGCCGGATCAAGAATTGAGGATGATTCCAATTACCTGGCCGTTCGCAGTCTGGGGGCTTGACATGGTTGGGCCTTTCAAAAGGTCCAAAGATAAAAAGACCCACCTCTTGGTGGCGGTTGATAAGTTCACAAAGTGGGTTGAGGTAGAGCCTGTCAGTAAGTGTGATGCAGCCACTGCAGTTCAATTCATGAAGAAGGTGATATTTTGCTTTGGCTTTCCACACAGCATTATAACTGACAATGGCACTAATCTATCTAAAGGCGCCATGGAAGAATTTTGCCAACGAGAGCACATTCGGCTTGATGTTTCATCAGTGGCTCACCCCCAATCCAACGGTCAAGCCGAGCGAGCCAATCAGGAGATATTGAAAGGCATCAAGCCCCGGCTTTTAGTCCCTTTGCAGCGGACGTCGGGTTGCTGGGTGGAAGAGTTACCCTCTGTGTTATGGAGCATTAACACTACTCCTAACAGGTCTACGGGTTATACACCCTTCTTCATGGTCTATGGAGCTGAGGCGGTTCTCCCTTGTGACATCCGTCATGACTCACCTCGTGTGGCGGCTTACGTTGAAGCAGACAATGAACAGGCGCGTCCGGATGCTCTCAACCTGTTAGATGAATAGCGAGACTTGGCAACAGCTCGCTCGGTGATTTACCAGCAAGACTTGCACCGATATCACAGCCGTCGGGTTAAGTCCAGAGCCTTTCAGGAAGGTGATTTGGTGCTCCGGCTCATCCAGGATCAAACTGATGCACACAAGCTATCCCCACCTTGGGAAGGACCCTTTGTGGTCAGCAAGAACTTGAACAACAGGTCATATTACCTTATCGATGTTCGAGAGTGCAAAGACTCACGTAAGTCGGAGGAAGAGACCCGGAGGCTGTGGAATATTGCTCATCTTCGGCCCTGCTACACTTGAGCCATAGGCTCCCCTGATGTACATATTTTGCCAATGTATATATTATGATAAATAATAAAGCAGGACCTCTGTCCTTTTTTCCTTCCCACGAGGTAAATTTGTCATTATCATTGTCATTATTCTCTCAGATGATCACTTGGGGGCTGATCACATTTGATCCGGCTTAACCCGTTTGCTCCGGCTTATGATCGTATTCGAATCTAGCCGTTAGAAATTATGATCACTAGGGGGCTTCCTGTTCAAACATAGGTTGTATTCGAACCAAAGAGAACATAGATGTCGGTACCCTTTTGATTGGCACACTGCCGAGCTCACTAGGGGGCTTCTTGATCGTATTCAAATCATAGCTTAACCCCTTTTGGGAACCGACTTTGATCGTATTCGAATCAGAGTCGTTAAAAAACTCTCAAGGTCATTAGGGGGCTCCCTGTTCAAACATAGGTCGTATTTGAACCAAAGAGAACATAGTCGTCGGTACCCTCTTGATCGGCGCAACGCCAAAGCCATTGGGGGCTACATGATCGTATTCGAATCCTAGCTTAAACCCCTCTGGTACGGTTTACTAATCGTATTTGAATCAGTAGCCTTGCAATTTTTTACTTCTCTTTCGATGTAAGTTGTCTTTGGAAACCCCCTTTTTTGACTTGAGATTTTTTCTGAGGCTTACAAATTTTAAGTATGATTGCTTTAACCCAGCTCAATATTGACTGATGAGTCACCGATCCATAAGCATCATTGTACCTTCGAAATTTTTGGGTATCCAAAGACTGGGTTATCACCCTTACTGACCGGGTCATATAAACCGGCGGTGCAAATATAAGAAGTCTTAAGCATAGGATCATAGTTGTGTTTTTTACAACAAGCTAATCTATGATTCTTTTTAAATCCTTTTGACCCGCCTGATTTTCCAATGTCAAGGGATTTTTTGCAGTCTGTTTTCATATGCAGGACAGTTTTCGAAACCTAATCAAGCATACGGTAGGCAAATGAAAAGTAACATGGATGGATACAACACGGCGGCTTAATGACGTTAAGCATCAAAACGTGCACGATGGCACGGCCAAAATAAAGTTATCTATATCCTATTACAGGACTCATTGAGTCCAAATAGTTCACATTGTTTTTTACACCCCAGGTATGAGCCACCGCGGCAGGTTCACCTTCATGATTGGCCTGAAGCGTCCGGGTTAGCCCTCTCCGTGCCTTCGCCCTGCTCCTTTTCCTGGAAGGTTGACGATGACCAGTCAATGTTGTTCAAGGCTTCAAACTCAGCTTCAGCGTCAACAAGGCTAGCCGGGTCAACTTCAGGAGCAAAGGTATGCTTACAGAGTGGGGGAATCAGATTGATCACGTCATATTGAGGCGTTGCAATTCTTCGGTTCTCTTCATCATAACCCGCCTGGTACTTGGTAAGATCCACTTCATTTGCTATCAGAGTCGCCATGGGGCGTGTCTCTTTGACACGGGCGAGAAAGTCTGCGTCTTCAAACGGAGTGCCATCTTCTTTCAGGCTTGGGTAGCCAATAGCAATGTCAGCCGGGTCTAGTTCTGGTAACCAAGCCTTGGCCCGGCTTAGCGCATTTACCGCTCCGGCTCTTGTGGCTGACAGTCTCAGTTCATTGAACCATTGAGGAAGAACGGAAAGCTTCCTCAAGACCTCTCCCAGGAGGGTTGGCACTTCATTCGACAAAGCCACCGTGGCTAATGCACGTTGAGACCCGGTGTACAACTGTTCCACCAAAGTGTATACTGCCTTCAGTTTGTTCAGCATGTTTTGGTTCAAATTTAAGCTTCTGGGGCCTGTATAAACATGCTTAGGTGAGTTAATTCCAGTCTTATGATCAATTGAGAGACTTAGGTATGTAAAAACACTTGCAGGGCGACTTACCAAAGATTGTGGAGACCATTTGCGAGACGTGGCGTTTTAAACTGGCTAACTCACCGATGACTTCTTCCAGAGCCGCCTCTGCTTTTTCAGCACGGTTAATAAGTGTTGTTTTTTCATCAACCTAGGCTTTCTTTTCAACCTCAAATTGTTTTTTCAGCTTTTCTTGCTCAGAAACGCTGAATTTGAACTTGGTGTTGGCTTTTTCAATTTCCGACTCTTGGGTTTCAAGGCGGCTCTTCAGATTAGTCACCTCGGATTCAAGTTGGCTCGTGGTGGCCTATACAAGTACAGAATAAGAGTCAAGTCAACTGTTTATATAATGTTAAAGTCCCAAGCATTTTTTTACTATAAACAGTAGGGTAAAACCCCACTGCAATTTTTATAATTATAGAGCAAAGTAACAAGTAGCCTTAAAGGCTTGAGATAAGCCTACAGAAAGAGAGGAAAAAGAAAGGAAAGAAAAGAAAACTAAAACTAAAAAACTAAAAAAAGGGAAAGAAAAAGGGAGGAGAGAAAGAAAGAAGTCCCAAGCATTTTGCCAGCAATAACACTTGGCACTTGGGGGCTAATGTCCCAAGGAGTTTTCTTTTCCATGGCGATTCATAAGATGGCGATTTATAAGAGTAAGTCCCAAGCATTTTGCAAGCAATAATACTTGGCACTTGGGGGCTAATGTGTATTTCTGTTCACAGAACCATAAGAATTTCTCTATAAAGAATCGGCTCAACCATATTGGTTAAGCCACCCCTTGGGGACTACATGATAAGCTGGAAAAAATTTCTTTTCTTTATGTTGCTAAGTTTGTTTCTAAGTCTACAGCATAAGCATCATAAGCAGCAGACTTGGGGGCTAGCATACTAAAGGTGAATGAAGAAAAGAGAACGGGTTATACCTCGAATTTGTGGTGCATCTGTTTCACCATATCAATCTCGAGGCTCCGGCTGTTGTGTACTTGGTTCATATAGCCAGAAAAGATGTCTCCAACACTCATATGAGCATAGTTGGCAACGTCCATCTTGACCCGGCGCTGGTCCAGAAGTTCTTCCTTGGCAGGGCATTTGGACATCACAGTTGGCCTTACCGGCTCAACGTAGCCAGTTCTGGTGATCTCTAAATCAACATTGGAAGGATCATCTGTCCAGGCCGGGCTAGGAGCCTCCGGATTCTCTGACTCATTGGCAGCTTGATCAGCGGGCAGGTTGGTGGCAGGAGGAGGTAAGTCTTGAGCTAGCTCAGATGGCGGCTCACGAGTGGTTGAGTCTGGCACGACTGTCTCAAGAACCGGCTCGGTCGCAACTCTGTCTTCAGCTGGTTTATTTTTCCTGACCCTTTTGTTGGGCTTGGCTTGACCACTGCGTCAAAATAAAAGATTAATACAGATGCAAGGGATTAAAATAAATGCAAGATGAGCGGGTTAGCATACCCTGGAGCAGTCTTGAAGGTTGGCAGATTGGACTGTAATGACCCGCCGGAGGAAGGGGAAGTATCCTGATAATCCGAGTCAGAGGAATTGAGTGGTTGACGAAAGAGACCCGCCAAGGGGTAAAATTTATTTAAAACAGAAGTGACCTCATTCCGGCGTTTCCTTGGAGTGTTTGGTAAGCCGAAGGAGAGCTCCGCATCCTTGCTGGTCCGGGTCTGCCTCCGGCTCTCATGAGTTTGCCGCTTCAAAAGAAATTGAGGATTGTGATGAGCTAAAGGATGAGAAAATCTTACTTTCTGGGTCACTCTGCGGATTTTCCGTCTTGGGAAAGGCTCGGAGTCGGAGGAAACGATAGTTACCTCATCAGCCTTGCTACGGCTTGTTCCATTGTCCTCCTGCTGATGATTAGTGTCAATAAGATGGTTAAAAAATAAGCCAAGGGAGTCAAGGTCTACCTCCGACTTAGAAGAGTCCGCTAGTCGAAGCAGGTCAGAAGCGGTAGCCTTCTTGCCCTTCCTTTTGACAGCTTCTTTCCTGGTGGCTTTCTTTTCTTTTCTGGCTCTCTTGGCCGCTTCGTGATCATATTTAACTTTCCAAAATTTATCACCCGCCTGCATAGATTAAGCATATTCATGAGTATGGGTGAAACATTAAGAAATTAAGATAATCATTTCATGTGGGCGGTTTACCTTTGGAGCCGGGTTATCTTTGCAGAAGGGGGCTAGGCCCACCTTGCCGCAGTCCGCCAAACTCTCATTAAGAAGAGACTTGGTCATTTCGTCAATGACATGGGCATGTAAGTCGTCAGGCCTGTGATGCAGAGGATCCTTCTTGGCGCCAGTGTATTCACACATTAAGCCGGTGCGGCGGCTCAACGGAATAACTCGCCAGGCAAGACAAACCTGGACCAGGTCAATAGTAGTCAACCCATTCCCTAGAAGAGCCTTGATCTTGGCCAGACTAGGAGCAAGAGATTTACGCTCCGTGGCGGTGATCTTGTCAGGCAGAGGATGATTGGTTTCAAGGCGAAGAGCACGAAAGCCGGCAGAGGGTTCTCGTCAGCCGGAGAGGTGTCCTTGCTGTAGAACCATGTCATGTTCCAGTCTTTGGGGTGGCTAGGCGGGTTAGCATAGGGAAAGATCACATCCCTGCGGCGCTGGATCGAAACTCCACCAAGTTCCAAGCTCTGGCCGCTAGCACATTCCGTCTAGCGGTTCAAGTAGAACAGTTCTCTGAAGAGCAGCAAGTTGGGTTCTTCACCAAGATAAACTTCGCTGAACACTTGGAAGTTGCAGATATTAGACACGGAATTGGGTCCGATGTCTTGTGGGTTAAGGTCAAAGAAGTTCAGCACATCTCTGAAGAATTTTGGGCCGGGAGGAGTAAATCCCCGATTCATATGATCTATGAAGACCACAACCTCTCCTTCTTTGGGTTGAGGGATTTCTTCGTCCGGGTTAGGAGCGTGATAGGGCACGACTTCTTTCTTCGACAGATAGTCGGTCTTCACAAAGTCATCCAAAGTGCTATCAGTGACAATGGATTTAACCCAGTTGCAGGAGGTAGGTGCCTTGGGTGCCATTCTGATTGAAAGCCTGAGACAAAGTAAAAAGTGCCAGTTAAAATTTAAGCCGGGCAGGATAAAAGTATTATTGTGAATTTCAAAATGGTGACTTATGAAGGGGTCTAATGGTATAAGGATAATTATGTCCTGGTTAGTTAAGCCGCCATAGGTTCTATAAGCCGTCAGCATTGTTTAAACCGACAAGGGTGGTTCAGATTATTAATTGAGCATTACTTCCTTAAGCCAGCGATCAGAGTCACCATGACTAGATAAATCTAACAAAGTATGGATTTTGCCTAAGTGTTGTACAAACAGGTTTCACATTTTGCAGTTGTTATTTTGGATCAAACAAAGGTTCAGAAAAGAAAAATTACTAGACCTAAAAACAGGGCGCAGAGGAGTTCAGGTGCTATAATGGAGTTTTCTTACATGGAAAGGAGATCTACTGATAACCAAAATGGGTGCGGAACACGAATCGCATAAGATCTATGGGGTTTTTGGATCGAAAGAAGCCATGGCAAGAAGAACACAAGAACTTGGATGAACTATGCCCGGTACAGAAGAACACGCTAGCCCTAGTGCAGATCTATGGCGCGGAAATGGGAAGTACTTACTGCGGAGGAGGAGTGCCGCCGTTCTCTAGTCAAAATCAGGTCGATGCAGTGGCCAAGCTCGACGAGGACGAAGTGCGCTGTGGCGACGGCGGCAGAGCTCCAGTAGCAGATGGAGGTGAGAGGAAGAATATGCGAAACGGGAGAATGAGAAGAGACCTAGTCGGGTCTATTTATAAGGAAAAAACTGTTAAGTGGGCGGAAAAAACGAGGAGGCCGAAAAACATAGTTATCCAACTACAAAGGCGCCTCGATTTTCGGATGGTCATTAAGACAAAGATCCGTTGAGATATATTGGACAAAACATGCATTTATGGTAGGTGACATCATGGCGGGTTACCACAGATTCAAGGGATGACGTCATGGCGGGTTACAGAAACTTCATAAGCAAGGAGCAGAAGATTTTTCTTAAGTATCAAAGATTGACATGAACCAGTTCAAATCAATTTGGGGCCTAATGTTGGGGATATAACTATTAGGTATGACCCGCCCAGGAGGGGCCGGGTTATACCTATGAGTACTTTTGAAGACCAAGACCAAGGTCGAAAGATGGCGGTTCAATAAGGGCCCAAAGCCCAGAGACGACTTAAGGCCCGTAGTGATAAACCGCCATGTATGTGTGACTTGTATTATAAGACAAGGAATATTAAGAGACCGAGCCGGACACTGTTTATGAGTCGGCCGGGACTCTGTAGAGCCGCTGGGCGTCGGCCTCTGTATATAAAGGGATGACCCGGCGGCGGATCAGGGCAAGTAACATCAACTCGAGAGCTAGGTCAAGCGATTTGCTCACTAGTTATCGAGACATAAGCAATCCCACTCAAAACTGGATCGTAGGCTTTTACCTTCACTGTAAGGTGCCGAACCAGTATAAACCTCGTGTCTCTTGTCCTGATTAACCCCTTCAAGCTTCCTAGTTGTGATGGCTCCATGACTAAGTCCTTTCACTAGGACATCTGGCGTGACAATTCCACGACACTTTTGTTGGAAATATGCCCTAGAGGCAATAATAAAAGGATTATTATTATATTTCCTTGTTCATGATAATTGTCTTTTATTCATGCTATAATTGTATTATCCGGAAATCGTAATACACGTGTGAATACATAGACCACAATACGTCCCTAGTAAGCCTCTAGTTGACTAGCTCGTTGGTCAACAGATAGTCATGGTTTCCTGACTATGGACATTGGACGCCATTGACAACGGGATCACATCATTAGGAGAATGATGTGATGGACAAGACCCAATCCTAAGCATAGCACAAGGTCGTGTAGTTCGTTTTGCTAGAGCTTTTCCAATGTCAAGTATCTCTTCCTTAGACCATGAGATCGTGTAACTCCCGGATACCGTAGAAGTGCTTTGGGTGTACCAAATGTCACAACGTAACTGGGTGACTATAAAGGTGCACTACAGGTTTCTCCTAAAGTGTCTGTTGTGTTGACACGGATCGAGACTGGGATTTGTCACTCCGGATTACGGAGAGGTATCACTGGGCCCACTCGGTAGTGCATCATCATAATGAGCTCAAAGTGACCAAGTGTCTGGTCATGGGATCATGCGTTACGGTACGAGTAAAGTGACTTGCCGGTAACGAGACTGAACGAGGTATTGGGATACCGACGATCGAGTCTCGGGCAAGTAACATACCATCTGACTAAGGGAATTGCATATGGGGTTGATTGAATCCTCGACATCGTGGTTCATCCGATGACATCATCGAGGAGCATGTGGGAGCCAACATGGGTATCCAGATCCCGCTGTTGGTTATTGCCCGAGAGCCGTCTCGGTCATGTCTGCATGTCTCCCGAACCCGTAGGGTCTACACACTTAATGTTCGGTGATGCTAGGGTTGTATGAATATGAGTATGCAGCAAACCGAATGTTGTTCGGAGTCCCGGATGAGATCCCAGAGGTCACGAGGAGTTCCGGAATGGTACGGAGGTAAAGATTTATATATAGGAAGTCTTATTTTGGTCGCCGGAAAAGTTTCGCGCGTTATCGGTATTGTACCGGGAGTGCCGAAAGGGGTCCGGGGGTCCACCTGCCCCGGGGGGGCACATGGGCTGTAGGGGGTGCGCCTTGGCCTATATGGGCCAAGGGAACCAGCCCCAAGAGCCCCATGCGCCAAGATATAAGAAAAAGGGGAGAGTCCTAAAGGGGGAAGGCACCTCCGAGGTGCCTTGGGGAGGATGGACTCGTCCCCCCCTCTTGGCCGCACCCCTTCCTTGGAGGAAGGGGCAAGGCTGCGCCCTCCCCCCTCTCTTGCACCTATATAAAGGGAGGGGAGGGAGGGGTGGCCGCACCCATAAGCCCTGGTGCCTCCCTCCTCCCTGCAACACCTCCTCCTCCCGTAGTTGCTTAGCGCAGCCCTGCCGGAGTTCTGCTGCATCCACCACCACGCCGTCATGCTGCTGGATCATCATCAACCTCTCCTTCCCCCTAGCTGGATCAAGAAGGAGGAGACGTCATCCGCTTCGTACGTGTGTTGAACGCGGAGGTGCTGTCTGTTCAGCACTAGGTCATCGGTGATCTGAATCACGGCGAGTATGACTCCATCATCCCCGTTCCATTGAACGCTTCCGCACGCGATCTACAAGTGGTATGTAGATGCAATCACTCTCCCATGACTCGTTCCTAGATGAACTCATAGATGGATCTTGGTGAAACCATAGGAAAAATTTTAATTTTCTGCAACGTTCCCCAACAGTGGCATCATGAGCTAGGTCTATGCGTAGTTCTCTATTGCACGACTAGAACACAATTTTGTTGTGGGCGTAGATCTTGTCAACTTGCTTGCCGCTACTAGTATTATCTTGCTTCAGCGGTATTGTGGGATGAAGCGGCCCGGACCAACCTTACACGTACGCTTACGTGAGACCGGTTCCACCGACTGACATGCACTAGTTGCATAAGGTGGCTGGCGGGTGTCTGTCTCTCCCACTTTAGTTGGAGCGGATTCGATGAAAAGGGTCCTTATGAAGGGTAAATAGAAGTTGACAAAATCACGTTGTGGTTATTCGTAGGTAAGAAAACGTTCTTGCTAGAACCCAATTGCAGCCACGTAAAAGATGCAACAACAATTAAAGGACGTCTAACTTGTTTTTGCAGCAATTGTCATGTGATGTGATATGGCCAGAAGTTGTGATGAATGATGAATGATATATTGTGATGTATGAGATCATGTTCTTGTAATAGGAATCACGACTTGCATGTCGATGAGTATGACAACCGGCAGGAGCCATAGGAGTTGTCTTTATTTTTTGTATGACCTGCGTGTCATTGAAGAACGCCATGTAAATTACTTTACTTTATTGCTAAACGCGTTAGCCATAGAAGTAGAAGTAGTCGTTGGCGTGACAACTTCATGAAGACACAATGATGGAGATCATGATGATGGAGATCATGGTGTCATGCCGGTGACGAAGATGATCATGGAGCCCCGAAGATGGAGATCAAAGGAGCTATATGATATTGGCCATATCATGTCACTACTATATAATTGCATGTGATGTTTATTATGTTTTATGCATCTTGTTTACTTAGAATAACGGTAGTAAATAAGATGATCCCTTATAATAATTTCAAGAAAGTGTTCCCCCTAACTGTGCACCGTTGCTAAAGTTCGTCGTTTCGAAGCACCACGTGATGATCGGGTGTGATAGATCCTTACGTTCACATACAACGGGTGTAAGACAGATTTACACATGCAAAACACTTAGGGTTAACTTGACGAGCCTAGCATGTACAGACATGGACTTGGAACACATAGACCGAAAGGTCGAACACGAGTCGTATGGAAGATACGATCAACATGGAGATGTTCACCGACGATGACTAGTCCGTCTCACGTGATGATCGGACACGGCCTAGTCGACTCTGATCGTGTAACACTTAGATGACTAGAGGGATGTCAAATCTGAGTGGGAGTTCATTCAATAATTTGATTAGATGAACTTAAGTATCATGAACTTAGTCTAAAACCTTTGCAAATATGTCTTGTAGATCAAATAGCCAACGCTCATGTCGACATGAACTTCAACACATTCCTAGAGAAAACCAAGCTGAAAGATGATGGCAGCAACTATACGGACTGGGTCCGGAACCTGAGGATCATCCTCATAGATGCCAGGAAACAATATGTCCTAGAAGGACCGCTAGGTGATGCACCCGTCCCACAGAAAAGACATTATGAATGCTTGGCAGTCTCGCGCTGTTGATTACTCCCTCGTTCAGTGCGGCATGCTTTACAGCTTAGAACCGGGGCTCCAAAAGCGTTTTGAGCAACACGGAGCATATGAGATGTTCGAGGAGCTGAAACTAGTTTTCCAAGCTCATGCCCGGGTCGAGAGATATGAAGTCTCTGACAAGTTCTATAGTTGTAAGATGGAGGAAAATAGTTCTGTCAGTGAGCATATACTCAAAATGTCTGGGTTGCACAACCGCCTGTCCCAGCTGGACATTAACCTCCCGGATGAGGCGGTCATTGACAGAATCCTTCAGTCGCTCCCACCAAGCTACAAGAGCTTTGTGATGAACTACAATATGCAGGGGATGGTGAAGACCATTCCTGAAGTATTCTCAATGCTGAAGTCAACAGAGGTTGAAATCAAGAAAGAACATCAAGTGTTGATGGTCAATAAGACCACTAAGTTCAAGAAGGGCAAGGGTAAGAAGAACTTCAAGAAGGACGACAAAGATGTTGCCGCGCCCGGTAAGCCAGTTGCCGGGAAGAAGTCAAAGAATGGACCCAAGCCTGAAACTGAGTGCTTTTATTGCAAGGGGAAGGGTCACTGGAAGCGGAACTGCCCCAAATACTTAGCGGACAAGAAGGTCGGCAACACTAAAGGTATATTTGATATACATGTAATTGATGTGTACCTTACCAGTACTCGTAGTAACTCTTGGGTATTTGATACCGGTGTCATTGCTCACATTTGTAACTCGCAGCAGGAGCTGCGGAATAAGCAGAGACTGGCGAAGGACGAGGTGACGATGCACGTCGGGAATGGTTCCAAGGTCGATGTGATCGCCGTCGGCACGCTACCTCTACATTTACCTACGGGATTAGTTTTAAACCTCAATAATTGTTATTTAGTGCCAAGTTTGAGCATGAACATTGTATCTGGATCTCGTTTAATACGAGATGGCTACTCATTTAAATCCGAGAATAATGGTTGTTCTATTTATATGAGAGATATGTTTTATGGTCATGCCCCGATGGTCAATGGTTTATTCTTAATGAATCTCGAACGTAATGTTACACATATTCATAGCGTGAATACCAAAAGATGTAAAGTTGATAACGATAGTCCCACATACTTGTGGCACTGCCGCCTTGGTCACATTGGTGTCAAGCGCATGAAGAAGCTCCATGCTGATGGACTTTTAGAGTCTCTCGATTATGAATCATTTGACACATGCGAACCATGCCTCATGGGCAAAATGACCAAGACCCCGTTCTCCGGAACAATGGAGCGAGCAACCAACTTGTTGGAAATCATACATACCGATGTGTGCGGTCCAATGAGCGTTGAGGCTCGCGGAGGATATCATTATGTTCTCACTCTCACTGATGACTTGAGTAGATATGGGTATGTCTACTTGATGAAACACAAGTCTGAGACCTTTTAAAAGTTCAAGGAATTTCAGAATGAAGTAGAGAATCAACGTGACCGAAAGATAAAATTCTTACGATCGGATCGTGGAGGAGAATATTTAAGTCACGAATTTGGTACACACTTAAGAAAATGTGGAATCGTTTCACAACTCACGCCGCCTGGAACACCTCAGCGTAACGGTGTGTCCGAACGTCGTAATCGCACTCTATTGGATATGGTGCGATTTATGATGTCTCTTACCGATTTACCGCTATCATTTTGGGGATACGCTCTAGAGATAGCTACATTCACTTTAAATAGGGCACCGTCTAAATCCGTTGAGACGACACCGTATGAATTATGGTTTGGGAAGAAACCTAAGCTGTCATTTCTAAAAGTTTGGGGATGCGATGCTTATGTCAAGAAACTTCAACCTGAAAAGCTCGAACCCAAGTCGAAAAAATGCGTCTTCATAGGATACCCTAAAGAAACCATTGGGTATACCTTCTACTTAAGATCCGAGGGCAAGATCTTTGTTGCCAAGAACGGATCCTTTCTGGAAAAAGAGTTTCTCTTGAAAGAAGTAAGTGGGAGGAAAGTGGAACTCGATGAAGTACTACCTCTTGAACGGGATAGTAGTGCAACTCAGGAAAATGTTCCAGTGATGCCTACACCAACTGAAGAGGAAAATAATGATGATGATCAAGGTACTTCGGATCAAGTTGCTACTGAACTTCGTAGGTCCACAAGGACACGTTCCGCGCCAGAGTGGTACGGCAACCCTGTCCTGGAAATCATGTTGTTGGACAACGGTGAACCTTCGAACTATGAAGAAGCAATGGCGGGCCCAGATTCCAACAAATGGCTTGAAGCCATGAAATCCGAGATAGAATCCATGTATGAAAACAAAGTATGGACTTTGACAGACTTGCCCGATGAACGGCGAGCGATAGAAAACAAATGGATCTTTAAGAAGAAGACGGACGCGGATGGTAATATTACCGTCTATAAAGCTCAACTTGTCGCTAAGGGTTATCGGCAAGTTCAAGGGATTGACTACGATGAGACTTTCTCTCCCGTAGCGAAGCTTAAGTCCGTTCGAATCATGTTAGCAATTGCCGCATACTATGATTATGAGATATGGCAGATGGACGTCAAAACGGCTTTCCTTAACGGGCATCTTAAGGAAGAACTATACATGATGCAGCCGGAGGGTTTTGTCGATCCTAAGAATGCTAACAAAGTGTGCAAGCTCCAGCGATCCATTTATGGGCTGGTGCAAGCATCTCGGAGTTGGAACATTCGCTTTGATGAGATGATCAAAGCGTTTGGGTTTATGCAGACTTATGGAGAAGCCTGCGTTTACAAGAAAGTGAGTGGGAGCTCTGTAGCATTTCTCATATTATATGTAGATGACATACTTTTGATGGGAAATGATATAGAATTCTTGGATAGCATTAAGGCCTACTTGAATAAGTGTTTTTCAATGAAGGACCTTGGAGAAGCTGCTTACATATTAGGCATCAAGATCTATAGGGATAGATCGAGATGCCTCATAGGTCTTTCACAAAGCACATACCTTGATAAGATTTTGAAGAAGTTCAAAATGGATCAGTCCAAGAAAGGGCTCTTGCCTGTACTACAAGGTGTGAGATTGAGCTCGGCTCAATGCCCGACCACGGCAAAAGATGAGGAAGAGATGAGCGTCATCACCTATGCCTCCGCCATAGGATCTATTATGTATGCCATGCTGTGTACCAGGCCTGATGTAAACCTTGCCGTAAGTTTGGTAGGAAGGTACCAAAGTAATCCCGGCAAGGAACACTGGACAGCGGTCAAGAATATCCTGAAGTACCTGAAAAGGACAAAGGACATGTTTCTCGTTTATGGAGGTGACGAGGAGCTCGTCGTAAAGGGTTACGTCGATGCTAGCTTCGACACAGATCTGGATGACTCTAAGTCACAAACCGGATACGTGTATATGTTGAATGGTGGAGTAGTAAGCTGGTGCAGCTGCAAGTAGAGCGTCGTGGCGGGATCTACATGTGAAGCGGAGTACATGGCAGCCACGGAGGCAGCGCATGAAGCAATTTGGGTGAAGGAGTTCATCACCGACCTAGGAGTCATACCCAATGCGTCGGGGCCGATCAAACTCTTCTGTGACAACACTGGAGCTATTGCCCTTGCCAAGGAGCCCAGGTTTCACAAGAAGACTAGGCACATCAAGCGTCGCTTCAACTCCATCCGTGAAAATGTTCAAGATGGAGACATAGATATTCGCAAAGTACATACGGATCTAAATGTCGCAGATCCGTTGACTAAACCTCTGTCGCGAGCAACAACACCAGAACTCTATGGGTGTTTGATTCATCACAATGTAACTAGATTATTGACTCTAGTGCAAGTGGGAGACTGTTGGAAATATGCCCTAGAGGCAATAATAAAAGGATTATTATTATATTTCCTTGTTCATGATAATTGTCTTTTATTCATGCTATAATTGTATTATCCGGAAATCGTAATACACGTGTGAATACATAGACCACAATACGTCCCTAGTAAGCCTCTAGTTGACTAGCTCGTTGGTCAACAGATAGTCATGGTTTCCTGACTATGGACATTGGATGTCATTGACAACGGGATCACATCATTAGGAGAATGATGTGATGGACAAGACCCAATCCTAAGCATAGCACAAGCTCGTGTAGTTCATTTTGCTAGAGCTTTTCCAATGTCAAGTATCTCTTCCTTAGACCATGAGATCGTGTAACTCCCGGATACCATAGAAGTGCTTTGGGTGTACCAAACGTCACAACATAACTGGGTGACTATAAAGGTGCACTACAGGTATCTCCGAAAGTGTCTGTTGTGTTGACACGGATCGAGACTGGGATTTGTCACTCCGGATTACGGAGAGGTATCACTGGGCCCACTCGGTAGTGCATCATCATAATGAGCTCAAAGTGACCAAGTGTCTGGTCACGGGATCATGCGTTACGGTACGAGTAAAGTGACTTGCCGGTAACGAGACTGAACAAGGTATTGGGATACCGATGATCGAGTCTCGGGCAAGTAACATACCGTCTGACTAAGGGAATTGCCTACGGGGTTGATTGAATCCTCGACATCGTGGTTCATCCGATGACATCATCGAGGAGCATGTGGGAGCCAACATGGGTATCCAGATCCCGCTGTTGGTTATTGCCCGAGAGCCGTCTCGGTCATGTCTGCATGTCTCCCGAACCCGTAGGGTCTACACACTTAAGGTTCGGTGACGCTAGGGTTGTATGAATATGAGTATGCAGCAAACCAAATGTTGTTCAGAGTCCCGGATGAGATCCCGGACGTCAGGAGGAGTTCCGGAATGGTCCGGAGGTAAAGATTTATATATAGGAAGTCTTATTTTGGTCGCCGGAAAAGTTTCGCGCGTTATCGGTATTGTACCGGGAGTGCCGAAAGGGGTCCGGGGGTCCACCTGCCCCGAGGGGCACATGGGCTGTAGGGGGTGCGCCTTGGCCTATATGGGCCAAGGGCACCAGCCCCAAGAGGCCCATGCGCCAAGATATAAGAAAAAGGGGAGAGTTCTAAAGGGGGAAGGCACCTCCGAGGTGCCTTGGGGAGGATGGACTCATCCCCCCCTCTTGGTCGCACCCCTTCCTTGGAGGAAGGGGCAAGGCTGCGCCCTCCCCCCTCTCTTGCACCTATATAAAGGGAGGGGAGGGAGGGGTGGCCGCACCCATAAGCCCTGGTGCCTCCCTCCTCCCTGCAACACCTCCTCCTCCCGTAGTTGCTTAGCGCAGCCCTGCCGGAGTTCTGCTGCATCCACCACCACGCCGTCGTGCTGCTGGATCATCATCAACCTCTCCTTCCCCCTTGCTGGATCAAGAAGGAGGAGACGTCATCCGCTCCGTACGTGTGTTGAACGCGGAGGTGTTGTCCGTTTAGCACTAGGTCATCGGTGATCTGAATCACGGCGAGTACGACTCCAGCATCCCCGTTCCATTGAACGCTTCCGCACGCGATCTACAAGTGGTATGTAGATGCAATCACTCTCCCATGACTCTTTGCTAGATGAACTCATAGATGGATCTTGGTGAAACCGTAGGAAAAATTTTAATTTTCTGCAACGTTCCCCAACAACTTTCCCTGGGTACGCATGCATTAATGTGCATGTCCGAACTGCGATCAGAGACGCAGTATATGAAACATCTGTGGGTTTGTATTGTAATAGGTAAGAAACATCTTTAGTTCACCGACCGAATATTCTCTTAAGAACGCTAGCTTTTGGCTTCACCCAGTCTGAAGTACACGTCCGGCATACCCGGCAGTAACAATCGCAGAGGTGCTCCCCTTATGCCCTAGCCGAACTAACGGGAACGTAGGGAATAAACACAGGATCCAGGCATCCCAGCTTGGCCAAAACTTAAGTCATATCGATGCATATAATGGTGAAGAAAAGGTACATATGGAAAAGTGACACATATGCAGTGGGCGTGATGCCCTGAAGGTAATTATATTAAGCTTCTGTATAAGAAGCCCCCAGGTATAGTGAGCGCGCATAGCGCGTCAAGAGTGTGTAGTCAAGTCACACTTAAAGCCTTTAGGGCCATAAAAAAGAAAGAGAGAGAATATAACTTAAAAAGGCGGAGGGAAGGAGACGAACACATAGTTCGGTGCTAGGCGTAGAATCTTCGGAGTCTGGTCGCGTTCCATGGGTTCGGCTCGAGTCGATTATCTGATGCATCACGCAGGCGGTACGCTCCTCCGGTGAGAACTTTATCAATGATGAAGGGACCCTCCCACTTGGGCTTGAGCTTGTCCTTTTTATTCTCCGGAAGGCGTAGAATGAGTTCGCCAACGTTGTAAGTTTTGCCCCGTACTTCTCTGCTTTGATACCTTCGAGCCTGTTGCTGATAGAATGCGGAACGGGCTTTGGCAACGTCGCGCTCCTCCTCCAGGGCATCTAAACTGTCCTGCCAATCAAGCTCGGCTTCTCTCTCTTCATACATGCGCACTCGAGGTGAGTCATGAATGATATCGCAGGGCAATACCGCCTCTGCACCGTACACCATGAAGAATGGTGTGTATCCGGTAGTGCGATTCAGCATGGTCCGCAGTCCCCATAGTACGGATCCGAGCTCCTCGACCCAATGCGTGTCTGATTCCTTCAGGGATCGCACTAGTCTGGGTTTGATGCCGCTCATAATAAGACCATTTGCTCGTTCGACTTGACCGTTTGTTTGGGGATGATAGACGGAGGCGTAATCGAGCTTAATGCCCATGTTGCCGCACCAAGTTTTCACCTCATCGCCTGTGAAGTTGGAGCCATTACCGGTGATGATGTTGTGGGGGACACCGTAATGATGCATGACCCCTGATATGAAGTCTATCACTGGTCCGGATTTGGCCGTTTTAACTGGTTTGGCCTCTATCCATTTGGTGAATTTATTCACCATGACCAACAGGTATTTTTTCTTATGGCTTCCTCCTTTAAGGGGTCCAACCATATCGAGCCCCTAGACCGCAAAGGGCCAAGTTATGGGGATTGTTTGGAGTGCGGTAGGTGGCATATGGCTTTGGTTGGCGAAGAGCTGGCAACCGACACAATGTTGGACGAGGTCCTATGCGTCTGCTTGGGTTGTTGACCAGTAGAAACCTATACGGAAGGCCTTGCTTACAAGGGCCCGAGCTGCGGCATGGTGGCCACCGAGTCCAACATGAATTTCGGCCAAGAGCTGCCGCCCTTCCTCTTCGGAGATACATCTTTGGAGTACTTCGGTAGCGCTTTTCTTATAAATCTCTCCCTCGTGGACCTTGTAGGCTTTAGAGCGCCGCACAATGCAACGTGCCTCATTTTGGTCCTCGGGGAGTTCTTGCCTATTTAGGTAGGCTAAGAAGGGTTCGGCCCAGGGGGCGATGACAGCCATGATTACGTAGGTCGAAGGTGTTATTTCGGTGGCGGAGCCTCCGATTATGTCAGAGTGTTCGGGCTCTGGGGTTGTGATTGGATCCAGACTAGTATTGCCAGTCTCCCCTTGCCACACCAGGGATGGCTTGAACAGCCTTTCCAAGAAGATATTAGGTGGGACGAGGTCGCGCTTAGCACCAATGCGGGTGAGGATATCTGCCGCTTGATTGTTTTCATGATGAAATTCAAGCCCCTCGAACCAAGCTGACATTTTGAGGACGGCATTACGGTAATCCGCCATTTTTGGGTCCTTGGCGTCGAAGTCTCTGTTTATTTGGGATATTGCGAGGTTCGAATCCCCACGCACTTCTAGGCATTGAATGCCCATGGAGACTGCCATCCGAAGACCATGCAACAAAGCCTCGGATTCGGCTGCATTATTGGAGTCTGTGTATAGTATTTGGAGTACGTATTGGACTGTATCTCCAGTGGGGGATGTCAGGACCACACCCGCTCCCAGACCAGCTAGCATCTTAGAGCCGTCAAAGTGCATGATCCAATTGGAGTATGCGCCGTACTCTTTAGGGAGTTTGGCTTCTGTCCATTCGGCGATGAAGTCAGCCAGTACTTGCGATTTAATGGCTTGCCGTGGTTTATATATAATGTTGAACGGGAGGAGCTCGATGGCCCACTTATCAATCCGGCCCGTGGCATCGCGGTTATTTATTATATCGTTGAGTGGTACTTCGGAGGCCACCGTGATTGAACACTCTTGAAAGTAGTGTCATAGTTTCCGAGATGCCATGAAGACCGCGTATGCTATCTTTTGATAATGTGGGTACCGTGACTTGCATGGTGTGAGGCAGTGGATACGTAGTATACCGGCTTTTGAAGCGGGAACTTATGTTCGTCCTCCTCTCGTTCGATGACGAGCACTGTGCTTACAACTTGGTGTGTTGCCGCTATATATAACAACATGGGTTCGCCAATGGTCGGTGCAGCCAGGATTGGGTTGCTGGCCAAGAGGGCCTTTATTTCTTCCAGTCCGGCCGTAGCCGCATCCATCCACTCGAAGTGTTCGGTGCATCAAAGAAGGCAATAAAGAGGTAGTGCCTTTTTTCCCAATCGGGAGATAAAGCGGCTTAAGGCAGCCACGCATCCGGTTAATTTCTAGATTTGCTTGAGGTCTATTGGGGTAGCCAACTGTGACAAAGCTCGGATTTTAGCCGGCTTTGCTTCAATTCCTCTATTGGAAACGATGAATCCCGGGAGCTTTCTGGTAGGAACGCCGAAAACGCATTTTTCTGGATTGAGCTTGATGTCATATGTTCGGAGGTTGTCGAACGTGAGCCTCAGGTCGTCTATTAGAGATTCGACGTGTCTGGTCTTGATGACCACGTTGTCCACGTATGCCTCAACTATTTTGCCGATTTGTTTTTCCAGGCATGTCTGAATCATGCGTTGGTAGGTTGCACCGGCGTTTTTTAGCCTGAAAGGCATGGTGTTGAAACAGAAAGGGCCATATGGGGTGATGAATGCCGTTGCGGCTTGATCGGACTCCGCCATCTTGATTTGGGTATCCGGAGTATGCGTCAAGGAAGCACAATGAGTCGTGTCTTGAGGTAGCGTCGATGATTTGATTGATGCGGGGGAGAGGGAAGGGATCCTTGGGGCAAGCCTTATTGAGGTCCTTGAAATCGACACATAGGCACCAGGATTTGTCCTTCTTTAGTACCATCAGCAGGTTTGCTTGTCACATCCCTAGTTCTGGCCTGTCCTATGCCTGCTTCCATCTGAGCATCATGTTTAAATTTTTGAAACCTGAACTGAGGAATTTTGGAAGCCTCAAAAACTTAAATAAGAGAAGGGCAAAAACCCTAAAAATCTCATTCATTGCTCCAAAATGCTCTTCTTAAATGTTTGATAATTTTTGGTAAGGGTTCTGGTCCCAACCAAAATATTGAACATTTTTAAGGAATTATTTTTGGGACTTTGGATTTAATTCATTAGCTATTTGAATTTGAATTATATTCATATAATTAGAATATAATTTCAAATACCCCTGATATATTTTATAAGCTTTTGGAAAAGTCCATTTAGCAATATAAAATATTCAGAGGAGTTTTTGGCATTGTTTGAATTATTTTAAATTCAAAACAGTGGCAAAATAAATTAAATAAAACAAAACAGAAGAAAAAAATAAAAAGAGCAGAGCCTACCCGGCCTCACCCATGCAGCCCACCAGAGCCGGCCCAGCTCCTGTGCTGGTCCAGCACTGTGTGGCCCAGCCCACCTCCTCCTCCCTGTCGCCTTCCTCCTCGCGCCAGTAGGCAGAGGAGGGACACGGCGCGCGCGCCCGAGCTCGCCACGCCACCACCCTGCTCGTCTGCATCGCCTGGCCACCGCGACGCCGCGCGTCATCTCCTCGGCGCCGCCCCGACCCCCTGGACCCCCTCGCTCTCTCCCTCTCCCTTGTTTCTCTCCTCTGCTTCCTCTCTCTCACTCGCCCGAGCGCAGCCGCAGCCGCGCCACCGTAACGCCGCGGCCACCGTCTCCCCCTCGACCCCTCGCTGTGCTTGCGAGCTCCGCCTCGACCCCCTCTTCCTCCCCACCGATCCACGGCCCTCCGGAAGCCCTGCATCGCCGCCCACGTCGCCGTTCCCCTCCTCGGCCACCGGAGATCGTCGCCGTCGATTCGCTGCACTCCGGCCGCCCCCGAGCCCACTAACCCTCCCTACAGCTCCGCGGTGAGCCTCCGTGCAGAACCCCTCTCTCTCCCCTCGCGTTTGCGAGCTCTAGGCCATAGCTCCGCCGCGGCCGAACTCCGGCCGCCGCTGACCTCGTCACTGCCGTCACTACAGCCGCTTGAGCTCGTCTCGGAGCGTGTCACCGCACTCAGGAAGCCACCAGGAGCCTAACGCATATCCTAACTCGCCCTCCCGTGCACCACAGCGCCAACCCCGCACTCACCGAACTCCGGCGCCGCCGCGAGCTCCGTTCCGGCGAGCCCCGGCGTTCCCGTAGCCTCCCACCTACCCCATCAGATGCGGGAGAGCCCGGGCTACGCCCCGGTGCCCTCAGCCGCCGCCTCCGTCGCCTTTAGCGCAAGTCCGGCGTGCCCCCGCCGTGCTCTGTGGTCGTCGCCGGCTAATCTCCGGCCAGCTGACGTGGCTGGCTTAATTAGCCACTAACCACCTCATCGTGTCACAGACAGCCGGGCCCCACCGCCTAACTAACCGGCTAACTAAAATAGATTAGGTTTAATCTAACTGCAGTGGCCCCACGCGTCAGCTTTGACCGCGCTGACGTGGCCTTTGACCCGGCCCCACCTGTCATTGACACTAACTAGCCCTGAGCCACTGACGTGTGGCCCCCACACGTCAGGTTTGACCTGGACCCGCCCTGTTGACCTGATGACGTCAGGATAAGGTCATGCTGACGCAATAATTCCTTTCTGGAATTAAAATAAATTAGGAAATAATTTATAAATTTCAGAAAATGCCCTAAACTTCAATAAATCATAGAAAATTAACCGTAACTCCAAATTAAATAATTTATATATGAAAAATTATCAGAAAAATTCAAGGAATCCATCTGTACCATTTTCATGCATGTTAGAACAACTTATAGCTGCTGTTTAGCACAAATCAATTAAATGGCATTTGAATAATCACATATGGAGTTTGAATTTGAATCTTGTATTCAAACCAACTTCATTTAATCTGTTGCTAGTTGCATTAGCCCAAAACACATTCATTTTGCCATGTCATGATCATGCATCATATTTTGCATTGCATTGATTGTGTTCCCTTCTGTGTTGCCGGTATTTGTCCCCTCTCGATAGACGTGATACCGATGATGTGATCGTTGACACTGATGAAGACTCAATGTTATCTTCAGAAGTGCCAGGCAAGCAAAACCCCCTTGTTCATTCCGATACAATCCTACTCTCTCGCTCCTGCTCTCTTTTACTGCATTAGGACAACACCGATTCATCTATTACTTGCTGCGGTAGCTGAACCCCTTTATCCTTTGCATGACCTGTCATTGCCACAGTAAATAGATGAAACCCACTAGCATGAGTAGGAGTTGTTTGAGCCCTGATGTGCCTACTCATTCATGCTTGTTTGTCATGCCTGCTACTGCTTAGAGTTGAGTCAGGTCTGATTCATCGAGGATGAATCAGAGGTGTGTGAACATGTCCTACTATGTGTGAGCTAAGTGTGTGAACACGATTTGGTAAAAGGTGTCGGTGAGAGGCCATGTAGGAGTACATGGTGGGTTGTCTCATTGAAGCCGTCCTTAGGAACTGAGTTCTGTGTTTGTGATCCATGATTCAGCTACTACCATGCATTGGGCCCTGAAATATGAACCCGCTCGACTTCTTATTCACCCTAGTCCTCTGTCCAGGAGTTGCAAGTAGTTTCTGGTGTTTGTAGCTTACTGGAGGCCGTGGACAGCGCTGACCGTAGGGGTGGGCTGTGATGCGGTAGGTACGTGGCACGGTGTACCGGATGCCCGTTTGGTATCTCGGGAACCCTGTTCACATCGTTTGGGGCTGTGAGCGAAACTCCGGCCGGATCTCCTCATGGATGGAACCCGAATAGGCGATAAACCTGGACTAGAGACTTGAGTGTTTAGGTAGGTCGTGGTCTACACCCACGTCGGCTTTCGCTTGAAGTCTGTCGAGCACATGTCGTGTGCAGACGCTAAGTGGTGGAAACATGTATGAAGAAGTACACCCCTGCAGGGTTATCATCATCTATTCGAATAGCCGTGTCCGCGGAAAAGGACTTCTGGGTTGCTTATATCAGTTCATAGACAAGTGAAAGTGGATACTCTAAAATACGCAAGATAAGCGTGAGTGCTATGGATGGCGTTCTCGTAGGGAGACGGGAGCGGATCCATAGTGGTGTATTGATATGGTGAATATGTGGACTCGTGTGCGCCACCTCAAAGGAGTTACTCGCAGTCATAGTTTAGGATAGCCACCGAGTCAAAGCTGGCTTGCTGCAGTTAAACCCCACCACCCCTTTGTTGATAATGATGCATATGTAGTTAGTTCTGATGTAAGTCTTGCTGGGTACATTTGTACTCACGTTTGCCTATTTTATGTTTTTGCAGAGAGACTTCGGTCTCGCTAGTAGTTCCGCGTGGACTTCGACGTTTAGCTTGTTACCTCAGCTACGATCTTGTGCCCTCGGCAGGATCTGATAGATAGTCAGGCTTCTCAGCCTTTTTCATTTATAGATGTCTGTACTCAGACATGATAGCTTCCGCTTGTGCTTTGACTTGTATGCTCTGAATGTTGGGTCGTGAGACCCCTGTTTGTAATATCTCGCTCCTCGGAGCCTATTGAATAAATTACTTGAGTCGTAGAGTCATGTTGTGATGCCATGTTGTAGTTGCACATATCGAGCATATTGTGTGTATGTTATTGAAATGCTTGGTATGTGTGGGATCTGACCATCTAGTTGTTTATCTTTAGTAGCCTCTCTTACGGGGAAATGTCTCCTAGTGTTTCCACCGAGCCATGGTAGCTTGCTACTGCTCCGAAACACTTAGGCTGGCCGGCATGTGTCCTTCTTCGTTCCTGTGTCTGTCCCTTCGGGGAAATGTCACGCGATGAATACCGGAGTCCTGTTAGCCCGCTACAGCCCGGTTCACCGGAGTCCTGCTAGCCCAGTGCTACAGCCTGGTTTCACTCGCTGATGACCGACACGTTCGATGCTGGGTCATGGATGCCTGTCCTTGTAAGTCTGTGCCACTTTGGGTTTACGACTAGCCATGTCAGCCCGGGCTCCTTATCATATGGATGCTAGCGACACTGTCATATACGTGTGCCAAAAGGCGCAAACGGTCCCGGGCTAAGGTAAGGCGACACCCGTGGGAATACCGTGCGTGAGGCCGCAAAGTGATATGAGGTGTTACATGCTAGATCGATGTGGCATTGAGTCGGGGTCCTGACAGCGTTGGTATCAGAGCTTGACTGCCTGTAGGATTACCAAGCCAAACTGGTCGAAGTTGAGTCTAGAAATTCTTTAGTTATGTAAGGGAATTGATTGTGGGATGGAACGTAAGGCTCTTTTTACTCCTTACACCTTATGCCTTCTGATCTGAGTCATCATCTTCTCTTCTACGGGGATTAAGAACTAGGCTATCTCTTCTTTCTATCAGGATCACGTGTTACTAATCCGTAGACTTATAAGATTTTTGGACTTAAGCCTCTGTTCATGTTTTTACTGCTTCCGTATGTTAATTGTTGATCTCGAAACCTTGATATTGTGCTTCTGAGTGGTTATGCCACCATTTTTGTGAATGTCTCAAATCTCTTCTGAGCATTTACAGCCGTTATGCTGTCCGAGTCATCCCAGGTTTCTAAGTAGTCTGATGCATTTGCAAATTCCTTCCTCCCGCTTCGATGTTCCTTTGGGCCAGATTAACCACACTAATCGGTGTGTTGAGGTAATTATTACCTCGACATATATGTTGGAATTATTATTATGACCCTAAGTGCTTAGGGGATCATCTAGTAATTTAGCCATGATTTGTGTTCCCAGTGTGATGATTCTGGCCATCATTCTCGAAAGCATCCCGTGATGCTACTTAGTAATAGGTATTCTGTTCCTGGGTTCTTGAACCCGAGATTCACTCTACCTACTTCATGTTGATAGTAATTGCTAGTGCCTTTAGGATATTAGTAACCTTTACGATAGTCCTTGAAGTCTGTGGTATCTTCTTCTTCCAAATACCATGAACTACTTATGTCAGAAGTTCCTCGTTGAACTGAACGATCACAGCCAGAGTGCTCTTGATGAGTTCTCCATTGTATGTTATGGCTCTGCCAGTTCTACTTTTCTGCATGGGTTATCCGAAAGAATTATGTTGAACTATGTTCGGCATACCAACCCATGTATCCACAACTCAGAAAGTTATATGTTCCTTTGAGTTGTCCCTTTTTAGTTGTCTACTGACCTTCGTCTATCAATTGATAGTCAAGAGTATGCGTGCGTTCGTTTATTGATGCCTATTACCCTTGTGGTCCGTCAAGCCATTCTGTCCTGAATGACTTGGAGAAACAAACTCCAGTACCTCATCCATATCCAGGATTGGGTCAAAGAAGTTGTGCTCCGCAGATCAAATTGCTAATCCAGCTTTTGTTCTGCTCTACCTTGGAGTATTACATATTTTATATCGAGATTGTTATAGGAATTGCACACCATCCTATGAATTCTTGGTACAGTGATACTTCTTGCCATCACTGTTCATTCCTCGGTTCCTGTGTTATTGTAACCGGAATGCCGACAAGTGGATCGTGGCGTGTGAAATCAATACTGCTAGCAACTTTGTTGCTTGGTAGTTAAATGGACGATAACCTCATTCTCAGCATATTGATTATTGAATCGTCACCCTAAGACTGATCGTGCTATCTAGTTCTTATTTCGGTGCACCCTTCGATTGATGAGTTAGGATCTTGTCAAGTCCTCACTCATTTGATCATATCGTCTTGCCCTCAAAAGCGAGATTGTTCTCGAGCTTAGTAACATACCGGTGGTTCGTGATTTTCCGAAGATCTTCTCGGAAGTATTACCAGGTTGTCACCTGACCGCTATGTTGAGCTCGTGATCAAGTTGGTTTTCTTGTGAACCACCCTCTCTCCAAGATCGGTGTTAGATATCCCTGAGCTAGTTGGTTAAGCTAGACAACAACTTGGAGAGTTGGAAGATAAAATCTTGCCTGACTTAGTTCGTTCCAAAGGGATATTCTTGTGTAGTGTGTGTTGAAGAAAGATGATATCTTCATCGTTTGGTCCCTGTGATCAGTTGTTGGACCTATTGTCTTATCAATCCTTTGATTTGAGTGTGGGCCATCGTCAAGTCAAATCAGTACCAACGATGCTCGTAATGTTGTCTTATTCGTGGTTGATCCCTCGAGCATACACCATTACATCTTTGGTCTGACCAATGCTATCACCGTGTTCACTTAACTATGGAATTCCTTTTAAAAGGAAACCCGGATGAATTGTTGTTGAGCCCATTGACAACATCCTTATCTCCTCCATGATTTTGTTGAACATTAAGCTAGTGTTGGAAACTTTTGAAAGCATTTGTTCATGCTAGTTCATGAAGCATATGTTCGGATGTAAGAAGTGACTTCCTCCAGTTCATGTGCATTTGATGCAAGTTGCCGCCATGGATTCGAGAAAGTCAATGTTGTTTCCTTTGGAATCATCCCAAATCAGTCATGCACACGTGCGAAGAATTCTGTGGTTTGAAGACTTGCAACCTTCAATCTATATGTACCCCTAGCACACCAAGCCACTGATTGATTTGTTCAAGGAGAAGGAGTTTCTTCATAAGAGCTAATCCGGACTTATGAAAGAACTTCGATACCCTCGTTGATGGTTCCCCCTCCAGAACTCGGTAGTGTTTTATTATAAGACTACCACGTGGTCATGTTTGTCTGGGACAACGTGTTCACATGTTTGTAGCAGAACCAGCTCATGTTTTGAAGCTTGCTATCGTAGTTCATTCCCCGAGAATTCCGCAACGTCATCTCGTCGATTTGTGTTGCAAACTTCCGTTTTTCTTCCTAGACTCGATGAGTCTGGAATATCCTGACACCAACCAGATCTGAATCTCAGGCAGATATGATGGTTGGAATATTTCTCAAGAATTATAATATTGGTCGCGCGATAACCGGTAAAGTGGATGTCGTGGCCAACACACCCAGCCGGAAGACCTGTTATTATAATATCTTGATTGAGGAAGTTGGCCACCTCCCCATAGGGATTTCGTAGGATTTACTCCCTAGTTGCCCCAATGGATTTTTGTGTTCCCGAAGTCCGACCTTTTACTTGATGTTCTAGTTATCAAACCATATCTATGAATGGGATACACTAGCACGTCAAGGAGAACATTAGAAGCGGAGTGCTAAATGTCTCTCGGTCGATCATCTAGATTTTATTTCCTTGGCCCTGCCAAGGGTGAAATCTGAGAAGGTGTTATCTTCCTTTGCATCTGCATCCTCCATCACCATTCATCATGGTAGTAAGTTGTGTTACCAGACCCTTGACACGGATGTTGGTAAAACCTTGATGATTATGGAATTGCTCAAGTTCTTGAGAGCACGCGCAAGTGCTAGGTTTAATCATCGGCATTAACTGTATAGCGCTCTCAGTTTCCTCGGCAATGCTATAACCATTCCAATAGTGGAATAACTCTTTATTGTTGAGCCTCTCCCCAGTTACCAGAATCATTCCCAGCATTTGCATTTTGTTCCCAGCTTGCACCACCAATGTGTCATTCTACCATGAGTCTCTTCCATTTCCGGTGATAAGCAAATTCATCCATTACGTTGTCTTCAACAAGGTAATCCACATCATCCAAGTTTGAGTATGCCATTCTACCGACCCCCTTCAAACGATCGCTCGAGAATTGTCTTAGGCTGGTTTAAAGAGTTTCAATGATCTCTGAATCAAAAGTAATTCTTTTTGCCACTTAAGGGAATATCTCTACGAGTCACCTTCCCTAAGGTGTATCGTTATGGTATCATGGCAACTCAACTCCTCGCTACGTTGACAATCGTTTACCACCTTCTTAAGCGTGAAATTGTTGTCTACCTAGTGAACCTTCGTCATCCGTTTCTTTCCACCCCTCTTGATGTGTATCTCGTGTCTCAACCCGAGAGATGGTCCTATGTCTCATTCCGTGAGTTGTTCGTTCTTCGAGAAGATCGACCCTTCTAGAGTCTCCTTCTTCCCTCCATGTCATGTTGACAGGATTTCTCAGAGCAGGACTTCAAGACAATAATGGTGTTCAAATCAACATTCATTTGAAGTGCACCCTGGATCATGAAGATTATACTAGTTTGCGTTTTCCCTTCGTCTTACCCTACCCTTGAATCTCGGGTCGAGATTCTTGTTTAGTGGGGGTGAGTTGTCACATCCCTAGTTCTGGCCTGTCCTATGCCTGCTTCCATCTGAGCATCATGTTTAAATTTTTGAAACCTGAACTGAGGAATTTTGGAAGCCTCAAAAACTTAAATAAGAGAAGGGCAAAAACCCTAAAAATCTCATTCATTGCTCCAAAATGCTCTTCTTAAATGTTTGATAATTTTTGGTAAGGGTTCTGGTCCCAACCAAAATATTGAACATTTTTAAGGAATTATTTTTGGGACTTTGGATTTAATTCATTAGCTATTTGAATTTGAATTATATTCATATAATTAGAATATAATTTCAAATACCCCTGATATATTTTATAAGCTTTTGGAAAAGTCCATTTAGCAATATAAAATATTCAGAGGAGTTTTTGGCATTGTTTGAATTATTTTAAATTCAAAACAGTGGCAAAATAAATTAAATAAAACAAAACAGAAGAAAAAAATAAAAAGAGCAGAGCCTACCCGGCCTCACCCATGCAGCCCACCAGAGCCGGCCCAGCTCCTGTGCTGGTCCAGCACTGTGTGGCCCAGCCCACCTCCTCCTCCCTGTCGCCTTCCTCCTCGCGCCAGTAGGCAGAGGAGGGACACGGCGCGCGCGCCCGAGCTCGCCACGCCACCACCCTGCTCGTCTGCATCGCCTGGCCACCGCGACGCCGCGCGTCATCTCCTCGGCGGCGCCCCGACCCCCTGGACCCCCTCGCTCTCTCCCTCTCCCTTGTTTCTCTCCTCTGCTTCCTCTCCCTCTCACTCGCCGAGCACAGCCGCAGCCGCGCCACCGTAACGCCGCGGCCACCGTCTCCCCCTCGACCCCTCGCTGTGCTTGCGAGCCCCGCCTCGACCCCCTCTTCCTCCCCCACCGATCCACGGCCCTCCGGAAGCCCTGCATCGCCGCCCACGACGCTGTTCCCCTCCTCGGCCACCGGAGATCGTCGCCGTCGATTCGCTGCACTCCGGCCGCCCTCGAGCCCACTGACCTTCCAAACGGACTCACGGTGAGCCCCCGAGTCGTCTTCCCCTTCTCCCCTGGTCTCTTTCGACCTCTAGGCCCTAGCCCCGCCTTGGCCGAGAACTCCACGCCGCCGGCGATGTCGCCGCCGTCACTTCAGCCAGTAAGGCTCGAAACCAAGCACGGCACCGTGCTCCTAGCATCTTCAGGAGCTCGGTGAGCCCCTTAGCCATCCCTCCCGTTCTCTGTGGCCTCGCCCCGCTCGAACCCGTAGCTCCGGCCGCCGCCAAACACGTCGCCGGCGCCTTTTCCGGCGACCCCGAACCCAACTACCTGCACCACTCGCCGCGGGCCACTCCCAGCTATCCATAGCGCCCAACGGTGCCCCGAACGGTGCCCTGTACGTGAAACCCGCACCTGCACCGCCGCGTTTAGCCTCGCCGGCGGCTAAACGCCGGCGAGTTGACCCCGCCGACCAGGGGGTTTGACCCTTTGACCTCCCCTGGGTCCATGACAGGTGGGCCCCCGCCATCAGGTGATTAGCTTAAGCTAATCACCACCTAATCTAACCCCAGAGCCACTGACATGTGGGCCCTAGTGCCCTAATCTTTAATTAAATTAAACTAACCCCCCCCCCCTTGTCTAATCTGTGACGCTGACATATGGGTCCCACAGGTCAGTTTGACCTGGACGGCGCCCGTTGACCTGCTGACGTCACTATGAGGTCATGCTGACGCAATAATTCCTTTCTGGAATTTAAATAAATCTTAAATGATTTAATAATTCCAGAAAATGCCTAAAACTTCTAAAAATCATAGAAAATTAACCGTAACTCCAAATTAAATAAATTATATATGAAAAATTATCAGAAAAATTCAAGGAATCCATCTGTACCACTTTCATGCATGTTAGAACAACTTATAGCTGCTGTTTAGCACAAATCAATTAAATGGCATTTGAATAATCACATATGGAGTTTGAATTTGAATCTTGTATTCAAACCAACTTCATTTAATCTGTTGCTAGTTGCATTAGCTCAAAACACATTCATATTGCCATGTCATGAGCATGCATCATACTGTGCATTGCATTGATTGTGTTCCCTTCTGTGTTGCCGGTATTTGTCCCCTCTCGATAGACGTGATACCGATGATGTGACCGTTGACACTGATGAAGACTCAATGTTATCTTCAGAAGTGCCAGGCAAGCAAAACCCCCTTGTTCATTCCGATACAATCCCACTCTCTCGCTCCTGCTCTCTTTTACTGCATTAGGACAACACCGATTCAACTGTTACATGTTGCGGTAGTTGAACCCCTTTATCCTCTGCATGACCTGTCATTGCCACAGTAAATAGATGAAACCCACTAGCATGAGTAGGAGTTGTTTGAGCCCTGTTGTGCCTACTCATTCATGTTTGTTTGTCATGCCTGCTACTGCTTAGAGTTGAGTCAGGTCTGATTCATCGGGGATGAATTAGAGGTGTGTGAACGTGTCCTACTGTGTGTGAGCTAAGTGTGTGAACACGATTTGGTAAAGGTAGCGGTGAGAGGCCATGTAGGAGTACATGGTGGGTTGTCTCATTGCAGCCGTCCTCAGGAACTGAGTTCTGTGTTTGTGATCCATGATTCAGTTACTACCATACATTGGGCCCTGAAATATGACCCCGCTCGACTTCTTATTCACCCTTGTCCTCTGTCCAGGAGTTGCAAGTAGTTTCTGGTGTTTGTAGCTTACTGGAGGCCGTGGACAGCGCTGACCGTAGGGGTGGGCTGTGATGCGGTAGGTACGTGGCACGGTGTACCGGATGCCCGTTTGGTATCTCGGGAACCCTGTTCACATCGTTTGGGGCTGTGAGCGAAACTCCGGCCGGATCTCCTCATGGATGGAACCCGAATAGGCGATAAACCTGGACTAGAGACTTGAGTGTTTAGGTAGGTCGTGGTCTACACCCACGTCGGCTTTCGCTTGAAGTTTGCCGAGCACATGTCGTGTGCAGACGCTAAGTGGTGGAAACATGTATGAAGAAGTACACCCCTGCAGGGTTATCATCATCTATTCGAATAGCCGTGTCCGCGGAAAAGGACTTCTGGGTTGCTTATATCAGTTCATAGACAAGTGAAAGTGGATACTCTAAAATACGCAAGATAAGCGTGAGTGCTATGGATGGCGTTCTCGTAGGGAGACGGGAGCGGATCCATAGTGGTGTATTGATATGGTGAATATGTGGACTCGTGTGCGCCACCTCAAAAGAGTTACTTGCAGTCGTAGTTCAGGATAGCCACCGAGTCAAAGCTGGCTTGCTGCAGTTAAACCCCACCATCCCTTTGTTGATAATGATGCATATGTAGTTAGTTCTGATGTAAGTCTTGCTGGGTACATTTGTACTCATGTTTGCCTATTTTATGTTTTGCAGAGAGACTTCAGTCTCACTAGTAGTTCCGCTTGGACTTCGACATTTAGCTTGTTACCTCAGCTACGATCTTGTGCCCTCGGCAGGATCTGATAAATAGTCAGGCTTCTCAGCCCTTTTCATTTATAGATGTCTGTACTCAGACATGATAGCTTCCGCTTGTGCTTTGACTTGTATGCTCTGATTGTTGGGTCATGAGACCCCTGTTTGTAATATCTCGCTCCTCGGAGCCTATTGAATAAATTACTTGTGTCGTAGAGTCATGTTGTGATGCTTCGTTGTATTTGCACATATCGAGCATATTGTGTGTATGATTGAAATGCTTGGTATGTGTGGGATCTGACTATCTAGTTGTTTATCTTTAGTAGCCTCTCTTACCGGGAAATGTCTCCTAGTGTTACCGCTGAGCCATGGTAGCTTGCTACTGCTCTGGAACACTTAGGCTGGCCGGCATGTGTCCTTCTTCGTTCCTGTGTCTGTCCCTTCGGGGAAATGTCACGCTTTGAGTACCGGAGTCCTGTTAGCCCGCTACAGCCCGGTTTACCGGAGTCCCGCTAGCCCAGTGCTACAGCCCGGACCCACTTGCTGATGACCGACACGTTCGAAGCTGGGTCATGGATGCCTGTCCCTGTAAGTCTGTGCCACTTTGGGTTTACGACTAGTCATGTCAGCCCGGGCTCTTTATCATATGGATGCTAGCGACACTATCATATACGTGAGCCAAAAGGCGCAAACGGTCCCGGGAAAAGGTAAGACGACACCCGTGGGGATACCGTGCGTGAGGCCGCAAAGTGATATGAGGTGTTACCAGCTAGATCGATGTGACATCGAGTCGGGGTCCTGACAGCGTTGGCATCAGAGCCGGACTGCCTGTAGGTTCTCCAAGCCAAACTGGTCGATGTTGAGTCTAGAAATTCTTTAGTTATATGTAGGGGAATTGTTTGTGGGTTGGAACGTAAGGCTCTTTTTTTACTCCTTATACCTTATGACATTCTGATCTGAGTCAGTCCATTCTTCCACCCCAGCTCGTATCCGAGCCCACTGACGTGCTCATCGTGATCTCAGGAGTCCGTAGCACGCCCCAGCTCCTCCTGCCGTGCTTCCTAACCCCGACCCCGAGATTGCCCGAACTCCGGCAGCCGCAAAGGAGCTCGCCGCCGGCAGCTCCGGCCACCCCAGCTGCTGTCACTTACCTCTTTAGATGCGCCTTCCTCCCAGGAACCCGTAGGAGCAAACCGCACGTCAAATGGTGCTCCGTAGCGAGCGCACGGCGCACCTCCGCTGTCGGCCGTGGTCGTCGCCGGCGACACTCCGGCGACTGCCGACGTGGCACGCCTAATTAGCACTAATGACGCTCTAAACACCCCCCCACAGCCACTGACAGTGGGCCCCGTAGTGGGTCAAAGCCCGGGTCAACGCGGGATTAGCCCCTGTGTCACTGACGTGTGGACCCCACACGTCAGGTTTGACCTGGACCGCCCGTTGACCTGCTGAGGTCAGCATGAGGTCATGCTGACGCCATAATTCATTTTCTGGAATTATTTTAATTCTAAATATTCAGGAAATTCCAGAAAATGCCTAAAACTTCTAAAAATCATAGAAAATTAACCGTAACTCCAAATTAAATAAATTATATATGAAAAATTATCAGAAAAATTCAAGGAATCCATCTGTACCATTTTCATGCATGTTAGAACAACTTATCACTACTGTTTAGGACAAATGAAGTGAATGACATTTAAATAACCCCATATGGAGTTTGAATTTGAATTTTGGATTCAAACCAACTTCATTTAATCTGGTTTTAGGTGCATTAGCCCAAAACACATTCATATTGCCATGTCATAGCATGCATCATATTGTGCATTGCATTGATCGTGTCTTTTCTGTATTTGCCGGTAATTGTCCCCTCTCGATAGACGTGACACCGATGATGCGATCGTTGACACTGACGAAGACTCAATGTTATCTTCAGAAGTGCCAGGCAAGCAAAACCCCCTTGTTCATTCCGATAAAATCCCACTCTCTCGCTCCTGCTCTCTTTTTACTGCATTAGGACAACACCGAATCATCTGTTACATGCTGCGGTAGTTGAACCCCTTTATCCTCTGCATGACCTGTCATTGCCACAGTAAATAGATGAAACCCACTAGCATGAGTAGGAGTTGTTTGAGCCCTGTTGTGCCTACTCATTCATGCTTGTTTGTCATGCCTGCTATTGCTTAGAGTCGAGTCAGGTCTGATTCATCGGGGATGAATCAGAGGTGTGTGAACATGTCCTACTGTGTGTGAGCTAAGTGTGTGAACACGATTTGGTAAAGGTAGCGGTGAGAGGCCATGTAGGAGTACATGGTGGGTTGTCTCATTGTAGCCGTCCTCAGGAACTGAGTTCTGTGTTTGTGATCCATGATTCAGCTACTACCATACATTGGGCCCTGAAATATGACCCCGCTCGACTTCTTATTCACCCTTGTCCTCTGTCCAGGAGTTGCAAGTAGTTTCTGGTGTTTGTAGTATGCTGGAGGCCGTGGACAGCGCTGACCGTAGGGGTGGGCTGTGATGCGGTAGGCACGTGGCCGGGTATACCGGGCGCCTGTTTGGTGTCACGGAACCCTGTTCACATCGTTTGGGGCTGTGAGCGAAACTCCGGCCGGATCTCCTCATGGATGGAACCCGAATAGGCGATAAACCTGGACTAGAGACTTGAGTGTTTAGGTAGGTCGTGGTCTACACCCACGTCGGCTTTCGCTTGAAGTCTGCCGAGCACATGTCGTGTGCAGACGCTAAGTGGTGGAAACATGTATGAAGAAGTACACCCCTGCAGGGTTATCATCATCTATTCGAATAGCCGTGTCCGCGGAAAAGGACTTCTGGGTTGCTTATATCAGTTCATAGACAAGTGAAAGTGGATACTCTAAAATACGCAAGATAAGCGTGAGTGCTATGGATGGCGTTCTCGTAGGGAGACGGGAGCGGATCCATAGTGGTGTATTGATATGGTGAATATGTGGACTCGTGTGCGCCACCTCAAAGGAGTTACTCGCAGTCGTAGTTTAGGATAGCCACCGAGTCAAAGCTGGCTTGCTGCAGTTAAACCCCACCACCCCTTTGTTGATAATGATGCATATGTAGTTAGTTTTGATGTAAGTCTTGCTGGGTACATTTGTACTCACGTTTGCCTATTTTATGTTTTTGCAGAGAGACTTCGGTCTCGCTAGTAGTTCCGCGTGGACTTCGACGTTTAGCTTGTTACCTCAGCTACGATCTTGTGCCCTCGGCAGGATCTGATAGATAGTCAGGCTTCTCAGCCTTTTCATTTATAGATGTCTGTACTCAGACATGATAGCTTCCGCTTGTGCTTTGACTTGTATGCTCTGAATGTTGGGTCGTGAGACCCCTGTTTGTAATATCTCGCTCCTCGGAGCCTATTGAATAAATTACTTGAGTCGTAGAGTCATGTTGTGATGCCATGTTGTAGTTGCACATATCGAGCATATTGTGTGTATGTTATTGAAATGCTTGGTATGTGTGGGATCTGACCATCTAGTTGTTTATCTTTAGTAGCCTCTCTTACGGGGAAATGTCTCCTAGTGTTTCCACCGAGCCATGGTAGCTTGCTACTGCTCCGGAACACTTAGGCTGGCCGGCATGTGTCCTTCTTCGTTCCTGTGTCTGTCCCTTCGGGGAAATGTCACGCGATGAATACCGGAGTCCTGTTAGCCCGCTACAGCCCGGTTCACCGGAGTCCTGCTAGCCCAGTGCTACAGCCTGGTTTCACTCGCTGATGACCGACACATTCGATGCTGGGTCATGGATGCCTGTCCCTGTAAGTCTGTGCCACTTTGGGTTTACGACTAGCCATGTCAGCCCGGGCTCCTTATCATATGGATGCTAGCGACACTGTCATATACGTGTGCCAAAAGGCGCAAACGGTCCCGGGCTAAGGTAAGGCGACACCCGTGGGAATACCGTGCGTGAGGCCGCAAAGTGATATGAGGTGTTACATGCTAGATCGATGTGGCATTGAGTCGGGGTCCTGACATTGCTAGCCAGTCCGGGTGTTTTATTTCTCTGATGAATCCGTCTTCGAGTAACTTGGCTAGCTCCTCTCCCATGGCTTGTCGTTTAGGTTCTAAAAAGCTCCGTAGAGTCTGCTTGGCCGGCTTGTATCCCTTCAATATGTTTAGGCTATGCTCGGCCAGCCTGCGTGGGATTCCTGGCATGTCTGAAGGGTGCCAGGCGAAGATGTCCCAATTCTCGCGTAAGAACGCCCGCAGTGCGGCGTCTATTGTGGGGTTCAGCTATGCTCCGATGGATGCTGTTTTTGTAGAGTTCGTTGGGTGGACTTGGAATTTGACTATTTTGTCCGATGGTTTGAAAGAGGTGGACTTGGATCGTTTGTCTAGTATCATGTTGTCACTGTCCACTGCGGAGCGCAGCGCAGTTAGTTCTTCGGCCGCGAGGGCTTCGGATAATGCCTCAAGGGCCAGGGCGGCGGTTTTGTTTTCAGCGCGGAGTGCTACGTCCGGATCACTGGCTAGAGTGATGATTCCGTTGGGGCCAGGCATCTTGTGCTTCATGTACCTGTAGTGGGGTATGGCTTGGAAGCTTGCGAATGCGTCCCGCCCTAAAAGGGCGTGGTATCCACTACTGAATGGGGCCACTTGGAATGTTATCTCTTCAGACCTATAATTCTCCAGCGTGTCGAATACCACATCGAGTGTGATTTTTCCCGCACATCATGCCTCCCGACTAGGGATAATTCCTCTGAAGGTCGTACTGCTTTGCTCAATGCGGCTCTTGTCTATTTCCATTTTGTTGAGAGTTTCCTCGTAGATGAGGTTTAATCCGCTGCCACCGTCCATGAGCACTTTAGTAAGCCGGAAGCCGTCCACAATTGGACTAAAGACCAAAGCGGCTGGTGCTCGGACTGTTCGGAATTGAGGTTCGTCACTGGCATTGAAGGTTATGACCGTGTCGTTCCATGGATTCATTGCTGCAACGTGGCAGACTTCGGCGAAGCCGCGGAGTGCTCTCTTGCGCCTGTTATTTGAGGCAAAAGTCTCAAAGACTGTCAACACTGTATTGTTGTTTTCTGCGGGATGATGCTCTGAGGTATTGTTAATGAGGAGATCCTCGCCGCTCTTGGCCACCTGCCGAAGTATCCAGCATGTTCTAAGGCTGTGTGTTGGTATGGTATCCGGTATGGTGTGAATTTTGCATGACCCATTGAGCCATCCCTCCAATACGGTTCCACGCCCTTTAGTGGGCTTTGGTTTCTTTGTAATTGGATCGGGCGACTTGCAAGAGTGCACCCTTTTAGTTCAGACGAGGGGTTTAGGGAGAGCCGGAGGATCCCAGAATGCCTGGGTTTTCCAGGCGCTTTCCATCACACAGTACTTCTATACTATGGCAGCCAAGTCAGCAAAGTTTGATATGTCATGGCGACTTATGGCGTTAAGGATTCCCTTGTCCGTGCAATTTTTGCAAAAGAATGAGATTGCGTCTTCCTCGCGACAGTCCTTGACCTTGCTCATTGCAAGGAGGAATCTGGCCCAAAAGTGATGTACTGTCTCTTGGGATTGTTGTCTAATGTGGGAAAGATCGCTTGTAGCTGGGTGGGTGGATGGATTTAAGTCCAAACCCTGACCCGATCTGAGACCTAGGGGCGGAGGAACTTCCGGACTTGGCAGTTCGGGTTCTAGGATGTTGCCCAATTTTTTTAGCCCGTTGTCCGATTCTAAGTTCAGAGTTTGGGTCATTTCCTCCCGCAAACGGGTATCCGGCTCGGAGAGCTCGGGAATTCGGACATAGTTCGTCCTCAAAATAGACGAAGAATCGCTGCATTGCTCCTCCACCACCGCTTCTGATGGGTGACCGGCAGAGAGTTAATCTCTCTTTGACCGGGTTTAAGCCCAATCCGATCATAGTCCGTAGCGACTCCCAAGGCGGTGATGCGATCCAAGAGCTTGTTCAAGGACGAAAGTTCCATTGGATCCATCTGCTCGGCGTATTCCGAGCTGACGTAGAGGCTGTTTTTGATGACCCGAGAAGTCATCGTCGGCACGGCGGTCATGACGAAGCCGCCTAGTCGGAGGGTTTGGCCTAAAGCCAGGGCTCCCCCAGATGTGATGTTGTCCTCGATAACAAGGCGAGCCATCAAACCTTTTTTCAACGTCACAGTGGAACTCTCAATGAAAGCACCAATGTCGGTGTCAAAACCGGCGGATCTCGGGTAGGGGGTCCCGAACTATGTGTCTAAGGCTAATGGTAATAGGAGGCGGGGGACACAATGTTTACCCAGGTTCGGGCCTTCTCTATGGAGGTAATACCCTATTTCCTGCTTGATTGATCTTGATGATATGAGTATTACAAGAGTTGATCTACCATGAGATCGTAGAGGCTAAACCCTAGAAGCTAGCATATGATTCTGATTGTTCTTGCCCTACGGACTAAACCCTCCAGTTTATATAGACACCGGAGGGGGCTAGGGTTACACAGAGTCGGTTACAGAGAAGGAAATCTACATATCCGATTTGCCAAGCTTGCCTTCCACGCAAAGGAGAGTCCCACCCGAACATGGGATGAAGTCTTCAATCTTGTATCTTCATAGCCCAACAGTCCGGCATAAATATATAGTCCGGTTGTCCGAGGACCCCCTAATCTGGGACTCCCTCAGTTTCCACAAAAGAAACATAACTAAAAGCATAATTGGTTTGATGCCAAAAGTTGGCATGCCAAATTTTGACAATTGCCAAATGTTGGCTAGAGATTGGTTGCTTGCCAATTTTCGCTGCCGATCTCACAAAAGACTGCCAAATGTTGGCAACTTTTGATTTTGACAAATGTTGGCTTGCCAATTATTGGCAATAACAAATGTTGATAGCAAACCAATTATTCTCTAATTAAACCATCTAAGAGCATCTCTACGAGACCCCGTAAAAGGCCTCGGCCCTTATAATAACCGCCAGTTTACATTTTTTTTGTCAAAAAAAACTGACTCATAGATCCCACATATTCGATCAAACCATAAAAATAGGGCTCCCCTATATGAGAACTCAAACTACCTCATATCTTCAGTTTTTGGGCCCTTTTTTTCAGCTCCCACTATGCTAGAAATCGGTTGGCTGGAGGGGAGTTTTAGGAACAACCGCTCTAGCCCCTGCGCTTCCGCCGCCGCTAGCCTCGCCGGCAGCTCACCGTAGCACCTCCCTCGGTCGGCCGCGTGTCGCCATGGAGCAGCCGGAGCCTCACACCGCCTTCATTCCATCAAAGCGCACAAGGCACGGCTTGGCTGTGTCTGCCCCGTGCAGGCGCACGAGGCAGGAAGTTGGCGGCGCGATGCAGGGCTTAACGCAAGATGCGGGCATAAGGTCCGGCGGCAGCCAGCCAGAATACGACGGCAGCGCGACAAAACTAAGGCGGAGGACGGCGGATCTGGTTGGGTGTGGGCGAACGTGGCGGATCCAGGCTGCGCGAGCACTGAGCTCCCTATCCATGGCAGGTTCGGTGCTCCTGTGGAGAGAGGGAGAGGGATGCGTGAGAGAGAGAGAGAACCCGGGAGAGCAGTGGAAGAGAAAGGAAAGGAGGGGAGGAGGAGACGGTTGTCACTGACGAGGCAACGGTGGTCTCGGGCGCCTATTGTAATTTACATTTTGCTTTTAGGGTGTGTTGTGCTATTTTGCAGGGACCTTGTTGTAAATTCAACCACTGACTAGTGGGCTTCACATTTGACCTGAAATGATTTTTACGGGATCTGTTCTGCCAACACAAACATCATATCGTGAAAACATTTTATGTTATACCCTAAAATGATTCTATAATATGAGTTTTTACAGGGTCTGCTAGAGATGCTCTAAGAGCTGGGCATCACAAGCCACAGCAAACCAGCACATCAAGACTGAGACGCCAAAAGTGATTGTACACCATAATAACACGACATCTCCAATCAACTCATCACATGATACTTATACGAGTCAGGCTACTAATCATGTGTCCGCTACATGTAATATCCATGGTTCGTATGTGTATGGTATCAGTGGCGGAGCTTGGGCTGAAATCTAGGGGGGGGCAATGGGCCGGGGGGGCAAACAATACGTATTCTGGGCTGATTTTGCTTGAGATATGGACCAAATACTAAGGGGTATTTCAGAAAATTTTCATGGGCTGGGGGGGCAACGGCCCAGATTGGCCCCTGAGAAGCTCCGCCACTGTATGGTATAATCATATCAAAGTTGCGTGAGCATATGACACGGTAAAGACAACATGATACGTGTATGACGTCACGCTAGTAATCATGTGACCCCTAGATGTGATAATATTTATGATTCATATGCGATGGTACAATCATATCAAAAGCATATGAATATATGACATGGTAAAGATACGATTCTGCCATAAAAGACCAAGATAGCGAATCAAATCAGCTAGAAAGAAGTGGCGCATGTGCTGAAAGTGAAGAGAACTGTGCGTGCACAGGCCGATAAATGCATTGTAGTGAGCTTCTGAAGCACCTTCACATCAGCAATTTCTGAAGGATAAATATAAACATTACAAGTCTCTTAGTCGTGTTCTTTAGTTATGATGAATGAAGATCATCCACAATATTCAAGAAGTAGTGATCACGTCTCATCTGAATGAGTTGTGTAGGCTTGAGAAGCATCGAGGATCATTTAACTGTTGCTATGTTCTACTCCCTCCGTTCCAAAATAGATGACCCAACTTTATACTAAAGTTTATACAAAATTGGGTCATTTTATTTTGGAACGGAGGAAGCTCCACAGGAGCCGGATGGGCGTTCCATTCATAGGCCATCAATCATGAAGCTACAGTAGGAACCGAGAAATACAGATCTCCTATCGCAATTAACCAATGTGAAACCACGTGTTATGTTGCATCTTAGAAGGGTTCGCCCCACCGGCTCATGCAACACCTCATCATGTTGTCCCGCAAAGTGTAATTCAAAAGATAAATAAAGGTGTTCGCTTCGAATCTACTTCCTCCGTTCTTAAATATAAGTCTTTTTAGAGATTTAAATAAAAGATTACATACGGAGCAAAATGAGTAAACCTACACTCTAAACTATGTCTATATACATCCGTATGTAGTCCATAGTGAAATCTCTAGAAAGACTTATACTCCCTCCGTTCGGAATTACTTGTCTCGGATATGGATGTATCTAGAACTAAAATACATCTAGATACATCCATTTCTGCGACAAGTAATTCCAAACGGAGGGAGTATTTAGGAACGGAGGGAGTAGCAGCTTTATATTAATATATTATTAAGTGACTTGTCCACGTGATCCTGCACAATTCTTGTCACTCCGCTTCCGCAAAAAAAAAAATGTCACTTGGCGGCAATTGCCGTTGTTGGAATCAGCATTACGTTGCTGTCGGTTTTGTCTCGACGACAATGGCAGTGGTCAGGCAAACTTTGAGCTGGATATATGCTCTCTTCTCTAACGAAACCGTGGCGTCAGAAATGTACGCATTTGGGTAGACTTTACATATGTTCTCCGTAATGGTAGGCTTTAGAGACACTCACACACGTATATCATCCAGATCTTGAGGCTATTCAAAAATTAAGAATATCATTCGTAATTTCACGTGCTTCAGAAGTCAAAACATGACAAGAACCAGGTCAGAGAAAGGCGAGCTTCCCATGGCAGCAGCAATTGGACCAGGCCAGCACCCCAGAACACTAGTCAAGCTGGAGGAAGAAACTGTTTGAAAACAAACAGCACTCCAGAGCACAATGCAATCTGGACCAGAGACCGTTTGAGAACCCAGCACCCCAGTATCGATCCCATTAGGCATAATTAAACATACAGATCTTATGAACACAACAATATTGCAGGCACGATGTGGGAAACTGGGAATGGCACACAGGAAAGGCTGGAATTTATACAGCACTGAACAAAAAAATCTTGACAGCACTCGGTCACTTGTACAATAAAATTGATTTCGAGAGTAACCCAAACAACCAAATAAGAAAAGCATGCCCTTCAATCATGTTAAGGGCAAATGACCAGTATATCTCCACCCAACTGAAACAATGTTTCAGTTTTTCCCCACCTCGCAAAGTTCGGTGCAAAATATTATCTAGGTCACCTCAAAAAAAATAATGTCTCGGTACCCCACTTCACAAAGTATTAATTACATTCATCTCTGAGGTAATATAACGTAGATGAATATTTTGGTGTGAATCAATCTAATGGGCTGGAGCAATTAGTTCAGACTCCCATATATGTGTCAACGTCTAGATACATCCATTTTCGCGACAAGTAATTCCGAACGGAGGGAGTATGTGTCAACGTCACATGGTTGTACAAAAAGTATTGCATGTGTAATTACATCCATTTTATTATTTCCAAAAGGGGGGAAATGCAATGTAAGTTAAGGGATGATCTTGTGTACATCTTGCACAAGTTCTAATCCATATGTGATATTTGAGGTCAGTTCTAAAACTTCATTGCAAATGTCCTATTAATGGTTCTTCAAGCGCCAACAATGATAAATATGAGGAATCAAAGTGTGTAGCCTTCCTGGTAATAAGAAGGGTATCCAAATTCAAACTAGGACTGAATGGTTGTACACCATAATACTTATATGATGTCACGCAACTAATGATGTGTCCCCTAAATGCAATATCCATGGTTCGTATGTGGATGCTACAATCATAACAAAGGCATGTGAGCATATGTCACGGTAAAGACAATATGAGACATGTATGATGTCACGCTGGTATTCATGTGTCCCCTGATGTAATATCCATCATTTATATGTGTATGGTGCAATCATATCAAAGACATATGAGCATATGACAATGTAAAGATACCATTCTGCCATAAAAGGCGAAGATAGCAAATCAAACTGACTAGAATAGAGGTGGTATATGTGCTGAAAGTGAAGATAAATGTGTGTGCACAAGGCGATAAATGCATTGCAGCGAGCTACCGAAGCACCTCGCATCAGCAATTTCAAGGGATAAATATAGTTCCACTACAAGTCTCCTAGTCATGTTCCTTAGTTCCACTACAAGACTCTTAGTCATGTTCCTTAGTTATGAATGAATAAAGATCATCCACATATTCAAGTAGCGATCACGTTCGTACATTAATCATGCATGCAAACGTGTACGATCAAGATCAGGGACTCACGGAAAGATATCACAACACAACTCTAAAACATAAATAAGTCATACAAGCATCACAGTACAAGCCAGGGGCCTCGAGGGCTCGAATACAAGTGCTCGATCATAGACGAGTCAGCGGAAGCAACAATATCTGAGTACAGACATAAGTTAAACAAGTTTGCCTTAAGAAGGCTAGCACAAACTGGGATACAGATCGAAAGAGGAGCAGGCCTCCTGCCTGGGACCCTCCTAGCTACTATCTGGATGAGCTGCATGGGATTGAGATTATGCTACTGCTGCAATGAACTGAGTGCGAGGGATCCGAGTCTTCCAGGCCCCTTCATAGGAGCCGGATGGACGTCCTTCATCCCTCAGCAGCGATGGCCTTTGCTACGTCCCGATAGGTTTTCTCTCCACAACAATGGCAGTGGCACCATTGTTTGTCAGGCAAACTTTATGCTGGGTATGGTTGCTTCTCTAGCGAAATTATGGCATTAAAAAGGCCACAGCGGCTCCCCATACAGTAGGTAGACTTATGAAATGTACCCATATAACGTTCGTAACTTCACGTGGTTCAGAAATAAAAACATGAAGAGAACGAGGACAGATAGATAAACATGAAACTCTACTGGACCCGGCCAATACCCTAGAAAACAACTCAGCCTGGAGAAAGAAACTGTTTGGAATCAGCACTATGCAGGGCTGGAGAAGAAACAGTTTGATAACTAAGCACTCCAGCAGCAGTCCAATTAGGGCACTAATACTTGACAGATAACAGGTCTGATGAGCACAGCAGGGTTGCAAGCATTATATTGTTAAAACTAGGAATAGCAGGCAAGAAGAGCAGGAATTTTATGAAGCAGTCAACTAAAACTTAAACTTGGCAGAAGCACTCGGTCACTAGTGCAATAATATCG